>NW_019174328.1:1319662-1467243 GCF_002260705.1 Seriola dumerili
TCTCCTCTCCTCTCTCTCCTCCTCTCCTCTCCATAGAACGTATATACACTAACACAAAAGGATAAACAAAGTAGAGTGAGGAGGTGTGGCCAGCAGAATACACATTTTGGAGCCAAGAGTTGCTGCTTCTCCCAAGATGGAGGGATGTTTTAATCTCATTTATGGAGGATTCTGGACAGCTGTCTTCCCCTGGTAAGCCAGGCTTGTCTGTGTGTCTACGTGAGTCTGTACATCATCGCTGATCTCTGATGAGATACGGCGCTAGTGTTATAAGTGATGTGTTTCAGGGCCAAATTAAGCTTTGCTGCCGTTTGGTCATTTCACTCCACTAAGGTACTTTTCATTTTGCTTGTGTGTAATGTGATGGGTTGGATTGTTTGTGCCACTTTGCCTCGTGCCTCCCTCATAATAAATGGGATGGTGTTAAGTCACTTAGCGGGCTCCTTTATATTTGTTCCTCTTGGGTTTTTGAAAACCTAGGTTAGGGATGTGAGTGACGGGTCACTTTCTTTTATTCTTCACATCTAGTCTTTTTCAATTAATGGGACTACACATATATAACACTTTCGCCTATGGACCACTCCAAAGCGCTTTACACTACAGCGCATTTTTCTATGCATACACACATACACCGATTGACACATTGGGGCAATTGTGAGTTCAGCATCTTTGAATCGACATGTGGACTGGGGAGTGAGCCTGAGACCAAATCGGACAGACCTTTTCCATTAGTGGCCGACCCGTCTACCTCCTTAGCCACATACAGTATACACGGCTTAATCACCATTTTCTAACAAAAGCAAATAGGCAAAAATTGTCCGGTCAGTTGTGATCATGTAGCTTCGCCCCTACACAAAATTAAATGACACCATATGTACTTCATTTGTGTACTAGGCAATACATTTAAGCTAGCAATGAACGTGGTTCAACAGAAAGGCTGAAACATGGAAATTTACACCACTCACAATGTCGTAGCTTACCTGTCCCATGGAGTACAACTGTAAAAGTGGGGAGGTAAAGGCGGAGAGACCCCACGGAGTGAAGGAAGGATACAGAAACAACACGTTCTACATATTGACTCTGTTTAACACAGCATTATAATTACTACATATTACTGCGTTATAGTTGACTCTGTTACACAATATGTGATGTATGATATCTGATTTTGTTTCCTCCGCTTGAGGATGAGGGGGGAGGGAGACGAGGAGGGGAGGGCTCTGTGATTTTAACTAATCTGCTTCCTGAAATCAAAGTGAGGATAACTACTCCGACCACAAAAGATAAAAACGCATATACCTCCTCTCCTCCTGTGATACGCAGCATCTAGTTCTTCTCCCCTCTTGGTTTGTCTGTTTCCCCTCTGTTTGCTCTCTCCTCAAATCTCCACAGTGTGGAAATCCAATTAATCAACATACTGTAACGCCTTAGATAAAACCAATACTCGTCCCTTTATTTCTCATATCGATCTGAAGAGTTTCTTAATGTCGCAAAAGCAGCCTAAAACAACAGCAGACACACAAAGCTGATTGCACCAAAACACACAAACGGTGCAGAGAACCGCGGTATCGACTGGACTTAACGCAAACGATGGTCTCCTTCACTTTCTGGTTTCACTTCGCTTCTTCCCCCCTTTGTTTATTTATTTATTATTTTCCACAAAAAAAAAAAAAAGATAGTACGGAGTCATGGTTTTTCTAAGAGTTGAACTCATGCAGGAGAGGCAAGATGTTCATTTTCATGATGTAGAAGCTGTAGAAATGGAGAAGGCGGGTCGGCCCGGTTTGGTCCAGACTGTGGATTACCGTGACGTTTGGTACAAACATTCATGCTTGGGAGAGGAATGAATCCCAATAATTAGTTGGTGATCCCTTTACTTTTCCTTGAGTGCCACATATAGAGTGAAATGTCTTTCATGAAATTTGTACAGAAGATCCTCAGAGGATGAAACATAATGACGGTCTTGCTCCCCTGACTTCATCCTGTGTTCTTTATTCCGGGTTAGTTGGGGGGGGGGGGGTGCGTGCTCTGGGTCCTATGGCCCATTGAGTGCTGAATTAAATCATTTCTATTTAACGGAACCTCAGGTATGGCGTCCTCTTTAATATGTAGCTGGTCACAAGGTTGAAGCCAAATGTTTTGTTGTGGATGTAACACATCTTTTGCTCATTTTCATGAATTTCATCAATTACTTTTCAGGTGTAAAACCGAGTACAACACAATGCCTGTGAGACGGAAGAACAAGAACAAACAAATTTAAACAGTTATCCATTATCTCTACACTTTTGCCTACAGGCGACATGTCGTTGTCTGAACTTAAAGGGCCAGCAGTGCTTTGAGTTAATGCTAACATCAGTATGCTAATGATAAAAAACAATGTGGATCAGCTTAGATTTCCATCCAAGAGGTCCCAGGTTCGAATCCCAGACGAGCCCCCAAATGTGTTACATCCACAACAAAACATTTGGCTCAACCTTGTGACCAGCTACATATAAAGAGGACGCCATACCTGAGGTTCCGTTAAATAGAAATGATTTAATTCAGCCACTCAATGGGCCATAGGACCCAGAGCACGCACCCCCCCCCCCCCCCCCCCAAACTAACCCAGAATAAAGAACTGAACTAACAAACAAAAACCGAAAACTGCACTACCAGACCTCCATCCTCAGAACACAAAAGAAAAACATGTTGTCAGAGGGCTGCTTCGTGTGTGTGAGAGAGATCTCCCTCCTACTCCAGCCTCCCTTCAACAGGCTGTGGAGGGCAGGGCCGTACTGTACACTCACTATGGACCAGGAGCACCTGCTAACATTTGAAAATAGAAAATAGAAAATTGTATATTACAGTCTGGACCAAAGTGGTGGAACAATCACCGAAACTTTGACCTGCCGTTGGCACAGGATGAAGTCAGGGGAGCAAGACCGTCATTATGTTTCATCCTCTGAGGATCTTCTGTAACAAATTTCATGACAAGACATTTCACTCTATATGTGGCACTCAAGGAAAAGTAAAGGGATCACCAAACTTATTGGGATTCATCCTCTCCCAAGCATGAATGTTTGTACCAAACGTCACGGTAATCCACAGTCTGGACCAAACCGGGGCCGACCCGCCTCTCCATTTCTACAGCTTCTACATCATGAAATGAACATCTGCCTCCTCCTGCATGAGTTCAACTCTTAGAAAAACCATGACTCCGTACTATCTTTTTTTTTTTTTAGTGGAAAATAATAAATAAATAAACAAAGGGGGGAAGAAGCGAAGTGAAACCAGAAAGTGAAGGAGACCATCGTTGCGTTAAGTCCAGTCGATACCGCTGTTCTCTGCACCGTTTGTGTGTTTTGGTGCAATCAGCTTTGTTGTGTCTGCTGTTGTTTCAGGCTGCTTTTGCCGACATAAGAAACTCTTCAGATCGATATGAGAAATAAAGGGGACGAGTATTGGTTTTATCTAAGGCGTTACAGTATGTTGATTAATTGGATTTCACACTGTGGAGATTGAGGAGAGAGCAAACAGAGGGGAAACAGACAAACAAAGAGGGGAGAAGAACTGATGGGCTGCGTATCACAGGAGGAGAGGAGGTATATGCGTTTTTATCTTTTGTGGTCGGAGTAGTTATCCTCACTTTGATTTCAGGAAGCAGATTAGTTAAAATCACAGAGCCCTCCCCTCCCTCGTCTCCCTCCCCTCCCTCCATCCTCAAGCGGAGGGAACAAAATCAGATATCATACATCACATATTGTGTAACAGAGTCAACTACACAGCAGTAATATGTAGTATTATAATCTGTGTTAACAGAGTCAATATGTAGAACGTGTGTTTCTGTATCCCTTCCTTCACCTCCGTGGGGTCTCCCGCCTTTACCTCCCCACTTTTACTGTTGTACTCCATGGGACAGGTAAGCTACGACATTGTGAGTGGAGTAATTTCCATGTTTCAGCCTTTCTGTTGAACCACGTTCAATTGCTAGCTTAAATGTATTGCCTAGTACACAATGAAGTACATATGGTGTCATTTAATTTGTGTAGGGGCGAAGCTACATGATCACAACTGACCGGACAATTTTTGCTATTTGCTTTTGTCAGAAAAATGGTGATTAGCCGTGTATACTGTATGTGGCTAAGGAGGTAGACGGGTCGGCCACTAATGGAAAGGTCTGTGATTTGGTCTCAGGCTCCTCCAGTCCACATGTCGAATTCAAAGATGCTGAACTCCAAATTGCCCCCAATGTGTCATCGGTGTATGAGTGTGTATGCATAGAAAATGCGCTGTAGTGTAAAGCGCTTTGAGTGGTCCATAGCGAAAGTGTTATATAAGTGTAGTCCATTAATTGAAAAAGACTAGATGTGAAGAAAAAAGAAGTGACCCTCACTCACATCACTACCTAGGTTTCAAAAACCAAGAGGAACAAATATAAAGGAGTCCGCTAAGTGACTTAACACCATCCATTATTAGTGAGGAGCATCGAGGCAAAGTGGCACAAACAATCCAACCCAATCACATTACACACAAGCAAAATGAAAAAGTACCTTAGTGGAGTGAAATGACCAAAACGCAGCACAAGCTTTAATTTGGCCCTGAAACACACCTATACACTAGCGCCGTATCTCATCAAGAGAACAGCGATGATGTACAGACTCACAGGTAGACACACAGACAAGCCTGGCTACCAGGGGAAGACAGGCTGTCCAGAAATCCTCCATAAATGAGATTAAAACATCCCTCCATCTTGGGAGAAAGCAGCAACTCTTGGCTCCAAAATGTGTATCTGCTGGCCACACCTCCCTCACTCTACTTTGTTCAATCCTTTTGTGTTAGTGTATATACGTTCTGAAGGAGGAAGAGGAGGAGAGGAGAGGAGAGGAGAGGAGAGGAGAGGAGAGGAGAGGAGAGGAGAGTGGCACATATAAATCTACATATTATGTCATAAAGTTAAACAGCTCCGTGTTTTCTTTTACAAGTCTAACAGAAAAAATACATGAAATGGCAAAAAGTGATGAAATGATTCATATACATATCAATGTAGACAAGGTATATAACTCTTCCCAATAAGCATTTGGCAATATATCCATCATAATGCACAGAGCATGAAACAATAAACAGAAAAGGGAAATAACAGACGTATAAACCAAAGTAATACTCCTGATTTTCCACATCTCAAGTGCTAAACATCGCAAATCAACTTTTTCACAATGTTTGAGGAGCTAGCAGAGCCGTGCTGGACTACAGGTTTAACATGAGTTCTGACGTTCTCACAGTCAGTCGCTGCTCAGTCATTCAATCTGCTCAAAAAAGTAAAGAGCATTTAACCTGGTCTGATATTTATAGCGCTGAATATAATTTGCTGTGGCCGCAGTACAGTACTTACAGACTGGAAGTCAGCGGCAAAGCCTCCTCCCCCATCAGCTCAGCCATTAAAACTACAAATCCCAGCAGTGAAGGCCAGAGAGAAGGAAGTCTGAGATCCAGTCATTTGATAGAGATTTCAACATTGCTCCTCTGAGTGTAACAGGACAAACTGTTCCTCCAAATACATGTTGAAGAAAACCCTCCAAGGAGCCAGTGGGTGAAACACAACCTGCCCCTGCCCATGCACACGCGCGCACGCACACACACACACACACACACACACACACACACACACATACACACACACACACACATTTCTCTTATAATCCCTACACAAAAAAATGCCTTAACATACACACATTTGCAAAATAACAAACACACACACACATACAAATCCACTGTTGATGACATTAACTGCTCACACACACACACACAAACACACACACACACTTCCTGGGAGCAATAGCCAAAGGTCACAGAGAGGTCACCTGCTGCTGCAGCACCGCAGGATTTACTTCCTGATCCATGGCTCTCGCTGTGTTTGTCCCGACCCCTGGCTCTGTTCACAGCCTAATAGAGTTAGACCAATATACAGTATGGGCTTGATATATGGAGCCAGAGTGATTGATTATATGTTTATTGTGGGGTTGATCAATACGACATTGGTTGTTCATGGGAAGCCTTTAACCTGAATCGAACGCGGTGATTTTGGTTTTGAATGTGAGGAGTAAGGTTTAGTTTTTTTATTATGGTTATTGGTGTCCTGCGAGTTATTTCAGAGGCATTATTGTTGATGATAGGTGGCTTTAATCCAAAATAGCTTCTATTGGTATTAGGTTTAATAAATCCATGTCGGCTGGATGTAACGACTCAATATTAAATGCGTAGAGGAGCTGAGTGCATTCCCTCCGTCCTTCTTGTCATTGTCTTATAGGGTTCAATGAGTCCATTGCCTCTTTCTGATTTTGTTTCTTTCTGGTTTATTTATCCAGTTCTTTTCCCTCTGTCACTATTCTGCCTTTCTACAATAAATCACAGCAATCACATGTGCAGGTGCACAAACCAGGCATAATAGCATCTACCTTTTAGCATTGTGCTACGTCAGTGTTTACCTCACAAGCATCTGTAAAAACTCTCCAGAGGTGTTACAGTGTGCAGTCGTGGAGTACGATAAGCACAGAAAACACCTACAAGGCCTTATTATTGACCTTCTATAACTCAGCAATGCGTCACATGTCAGGGGTTGTAATGAAGGACTCTTAACAAAACAGTTTACACTGCAGCATACATGTAATTCCCAAACCTGGGCATGTAATCTCAAACTGAGTGACCGCAGGAAATCTCAAATAAAAGCTGCTATTCAAATAATGATTGTGTCTAGTAATAATGAAGCTTCATGAACACATTAAAGCCATCTCCCAGTAAACCTACCACAACACTCATGTCCTACTCACTATTCTATATTTTCATCATTTCTACCATCAATTAAACTCCCTGAAGATATTTCTAATTAAAAGCATATATCATACATCATATACCATATCATATCCACAGCATGAATAATACAGTATGTGCACGATGTAGTTAGTTTCACTGACTGAAGCTTAACACTGAATGAAAAATATGGCAGAAGCAGAAGAGATGAGAATAAATGACCAACAGCAGTATATGCTAAAAACAGAAACTAGAGTGGTGACTACAACAACAGATAAACATGGAAGAAGTTTGTACTGACAGCAAACAAACTACAAACTTCAGACGTGAAAAGACGTGATAGAGACAAGGGTTAACATTGGAAATGTTTTCCACTTATGGAGACAGCTCTTAGTGAGCAAAGGAATGAAATTTGGTGCTGAACTCGCAACTTTCCTTCTAGACTGATAAGTAAACACCTGCTAATGCTAACATTAGCTATGTAGCAATAGCAGAGATTACCACTAGCTCCTTGCTGAATTATTAACTGGGAGCCTAAGAGTCTACGCTAGCGATATGTTGAGTTTTCATTCAGCACAGCATAAACTCAACAGTTAGCAAGACACCCACTCTCTACTCATGAAACGCAGTCTGTAAAACAGCCTACATAAAATCTTTTAAAAATTAAAGGTAGGCTCAGATACACATTGAAGTGATGATAGAAGCTTGAAAAATAATGATAAAGCCTGTTACAGTTAGTTATATCCAGTTTGAATTCAATTTTATTTTTTTAATATATATTTAAATACAGCACTTATATTATGATGATACTAATAAGTAAATTAGCATAAGGCATCTTGCAACTTCTAGTGAGCCGACTTTTTAAGGCTTTATTATAACTCAACTCAACTTTACTCATATCGCACCTTTCATACAAACATAGTGCTTCACGGAATACACACAGAAACACCTTTAAAGACACTCAAGGACACTTCACAAATCCAATAAGACATTCAATACATAGAAAAACAGCTTTAGCTACTTTCCAGTGAAAACAGTGGCAACACTGAGTACAAGTGTTCACCTATCACTGCGTATACAAAGCTAAATAACAGAACCAACAATCGACTAAGAGTGTGTGTCATTTGGTGTCCTCTCTCCTCAGTCAACAGTAACCACATAGACAACAGACAATGTAACATAAAAGTTGTGCGTCACCCTTGTTTTGTGTGTGAGGCTGTGTGTGTGTTTTGCAGTGAATCTGGTAAAGTAGGACATACTGGAGAAGCAAACAATGAGAACGGGAGCAGGAAATATATCAATGTCTCCACCAATCAGTCAACAACAACAAGCCATCATCTTCTCTTTCGCAGGTGAGAAAAAAAATCTTTATCACATCAAATATCATTGTCAAGGAAATGTATGGAGGGGGAGGGTGGGCAGATCGTTATGAGAACAAGACTAGAAGGAGGACAGAGAGAAAGGAGGCAGAAAAACAGGGAGCGAACGAGATCAGAGAGAAATGTACAGTGAGAAACAGATAGCGAGCTCATTAAGAAAATGCTGCAAAATATCCATATTCAAATGTTGTGAAACACAAGGTTAAACCAAAGTGAGAATAAGAGCTTCATTTTCCCATGCAAACACAATAAAAACACACTTCCTCCACTTTTCCGTGAAAAACATTCAATGCCTTTACACTTGAACAGGTTAAAAATAAATCCTTTGTGTGTGCATATATACATATTTTAAACAAATGGTCCACAACTCACAGCTGGAAACAGCATTCATATTAAGTGGCTCTGCACTCTGACTCCACACACACACACACACACACACACACACAGAAACCTGAGCTTTGTTCATGAGAATGTAACTTACATTGGATTACGTACACACTGCAGAAAAAGGACCCCTCATTTAGTTTGGTACTGAAATGTGAAAATAATATTTTTCTTACAGCAATGAAAGAAATAAATGAGTTGATATTATTTCACTTGTTTCCAGAATAAAATCAACCTGTTTCTAGGATTTTAATGAATGAAATGGTCATTGATTTTCTAAAAAAATACAATGATCTGTCCATCGCTAACATTTTACGGCAAAAAAATTGTTTCTTAAATTCACAATGAGATTAAATTAAAAGGGACAAGGGACAAAGGAGAGGTAAACTGGAGAGAAAACTTAAGCATTGTCCTTGTGAATATGCAAATTAAATGACATAGCAATTTACTCTGGGCAGGAGTCTTTAAACATTACGTTTGTTGAAGGAAGTGAACAAATCTGCAAAATGACTTCAGTTTTTACTGTTTATCTGCTGTTTATTTACACAAACACGTTTGAGTGTGTAAAGAGACAGAGCTTAAAAATAAAACTAGAGAAAAATTGTACTGTAATGTGTTTAGTAAATTTCCTTTTGTTGAAATGGATTAGATTAATATTTGATAAAATTGGCATCGAAAAAAGTATCGTTGAGAATCAGTATCGAAGTCAACGTATTGGTAGATTATCAGAACCGATATCTAGATACTGACAAGTAAAAATTCCTGCAAGAAGTGAAGTTATCACATGTCATAACTCTGGTGTTATTCTGAACAAATTCCAAGCAAAGACCAAAACCAAGTCCATATCTAAACATGTGAATCTTTAAAAACGGGACAGAAACATTTAGTTTAATTGTTAATTTCCATCAAAAGCTGTCGCTGTAGTTCAAACAGGAAGGAAATGGGGTATTTGTCAGGCTTTAATTTCTGCAACAGATTACTACACAGCAGGAAGGTGTACGTGGGATTGACTCAATGTAAACAATGGTTGTGTTCATGGTAATGAACTATTATAAACACATGGTATTGGGTTTCTTAATCATTCAATTCATTCATCAACAGTGGAGCTCTACGTCACAGAGGAATAAGACACATCAGACTTTGGGGACACTGGCAGCACAGAGACCATCTGGAGAGCAGGGGAGGTGGGTGAGTAAAAGGTGAAGAAGGGTGGAGGAGCTTCAGGACTAACTTTATAGCAGTGTGACAGATGCTACGATGCAGCGTAACTCCGGACAAGCTGGACAACACTCACACACACACTCACACACACACTCACTCACACACACACACACACACACACACACATCTAAATATTTATTTTGCAGGGAAACCCCTTGTTGGCATTTTACCCCTTAAGATTTCAACTTGGATTTTTGAAATGTGCTGCGTGGTTGTTAGCACAGTCTACATTTAGCATAATACAAATTAAATCCTACATGAAAATATTCCTTCCCCTTGCACAGAAATTCTTCTTTATGATCAGTGTGATGGAGGTTTGAAACGGTGTTTATGTAGGCCACTGACCTTTTCACCTGCTCACTACATGGACTCAGTGGAACATTATGTGTGTGTTAGCCTTTTAATCAGCCTGTTTGCCTCCCCTGAGCCCACATTCATTCACCAAGTTGCTTCGAATATATGTAATATATTCTTTTTATCTTTTTTTTTTCAACAAAGCCCAAGCCTGTGACTGTATATCTTACTCCTCTGTGCCACAGAGCTCCACCGCTGTCCGAAAACTATTAAAAACACATTAGTGAGCCCCATCAGTGCACTGGGTGACATGTTCCTTCATTATCATAAACACAGACATGGTTCATGGTAGTGTTTACTGTGTCTTAATCCCGCACACACTTCATTGCTGCCAGAAATACTCACTAGCCAGGGCCGGACCAGCCCGCTATGGGGCCCCAGGGTGAAAGTGAGCTTCCTCCCTCTCTGTTTGTTTTGAGTATGAACCCTGTTGCATTTAAGTAACCGTCAGGTCAGCTGGAAGACGATCTGCCCCTGCAGTGCTGAGTGCCAGTGAGTTTGTGGTATTTTGCTTCAACACAAAGTCATTTTATGAATCTGCACCTGCATCAGCAGAAAAAATAAAGGTTTTATTCTTCATTATCCTTACTTTTAGGGATTAATATCTTGAAGTTATATGTAACTTTTCCACATTAAAATGTCTAAAAATGACTTGACCTATGTTATGTATTTTTGAGTTGCTTACTTACGTCATCCCAAATGTTTCCATCAATTTTGAAACCTAGGAAAACGTATGATTTTATTTTCTCTATTTCTATATGATTACTTAAATTCACCAAAGATTGCATATGACAAAAACATACCTTTACTGATGTGGATGAATTGAAATACCAAAGATCATAAAAAACAGTGCAATATATGAGTGAAATAGTTGATAAATGTATGCCTGAAATGAGATTTTCTAATCTCATTGAGTATTGTTTGTCACTCTGCTTTAACCAGATTTAAGAGGCCTGCTTCGATTCCCTCTGGCTCCGGCTTTGAGTCATGTACAATCTTGCAAGAATATGAAACGGAAAGTGGAGAGTCAGCAGATTTTAACAATTAAACCCTTTTTTTTATGCTGTATCATCGCAAAGATATTAATAGAAACATCCGTTGACCTCAGAGGGTTAATCGTGGTAATGCTGCATTTTATTTGGTCGGTTGTCAATGAAGTCACATCCCCTACGCGCATGCCAGAAGTTTAATAATGACTTTTTATCCAATTTTAAGCCACATTTCTAAGACACACTTTGTACGTATTTTAACCGGATGAAGGATTTTAGTCATGTGACATCTGGATCTAAAGTTGTCAGAAAAAGAAAAAGACAAGCAAATGTTAGACAGCTCAGCTCCAAGCCACTCCAAGACATCCTGTGTCGGTGAATCACCGATTTTTAAAGTGAAGTTGTACTGGTTTTAATCCCCTGGTCTGTTTGCTAAGAGGAGGAGACCTCTGTGGATAATTCAGCTCCAGGTAAAAACCTCCTGGACGTCTGACACTGAAGGAATCCAAACCAGGAGAAGCAGACAGCAAGCATGGTCTTTTCATGGTATTTGTTAACACTAAGAAAAAGAAAGAATAACACCACCCTGCAGATGAACAGCGTCTAAGTGAGTAGAGAGGCCCCGCACTTTCATTTCACTGATTCCCAGCAAAAGCTCAGTTTGAATGAAGACATTGTCAGGACTGAAGCAAAGTTATCATTGTGTGTTTCTTATTCTCACCTCTTGCTAATGACCTCCAAGTTATATCTGCAGGCACAGCTTCCTTTCAAATTCCTCAATCCAGGCTCTTGCTTCCCAAAAATGGTTTTTGGGAAGCAAGAGCCTGGATCCTCAATCAAAGCTCAAAGTTTCAGTTAAACAACTTCTAAAAGTGAAAGCCCTCCTGCTTGACATACTGTAGATGTGTCCAAAAATAAAGCAGATAAAATAGCTGAGTCCTTCAGTCCTTGAGCGTCATTACTGCTGCTAAGCCAAACGTTGGCACTGCCCTCTCCGCTCCTGGGCTTTCATAAAGCAGGGTGGCATCAGGTTGGGATTGGGTGCCAGCTTCGGCTCTTCCTGTAGTGACTCAGGCCTCTATGGCCGAGTATGAGTCACTCCTCCAGTTCCTGGATCGATATTCAAAAAGCAGGCAGACATGAATCAAATAACAATGAGTCAGTGTCAGAGAAAATCACCTCGCAGCCATTTAGAAATTAAGCGCTCCAACTCTCTCCGTCTCATTCTCATTCGCTCTCCAACACTTATTTTTAAAAGTAACTCCAGTCCCTTGTTACTCAGCACTGCTGTGAGACGTTCAAGTGAAAAACTTCAACTTCAAAAACTTTGACTTCAACAAAGTCAAAGTTTTATTCTGTCCAACTCTTTCTTAAACCTGTCTACCTCTCAGCATCCTCTGTTCCTCCCCACAACTTTCTCTCCCTGCTGTCTTTAATCTAGTCCCCACACACACACACACACACACACACACACACACACACACACACACACACACACACACACACACTCCACACAGGAGTCATCTACAAGATTGATTGGAACTCATTCGGTATCTGTAATAGACGAGTATTAAAAAGTTTCCTCCTCCTCATGCTATTTGTGAAATTGAATGGAAAGTAAAATGCATGCCAGAATTAGAAATGGGTTTCCGGTGTGTGTGTGTGTGTGTTTGTGTGTGTGCGTTCCTGCTTGCTTGCTTGCGTGCGTGCCTGTGTGTGTGTTTGCATGCAAAAGAGATCTTCCTACACTCACCTTAAGACCTTATTATTTGCAGAAAATAATTTATTTATAGGCAGATAGAAATCTGGAGATTATGAAACTGGAAACTATACATTGTGTTAGTTCCTCAGTCTGTGTAACAAAGCTTCTACATGAGGTTTCAGCAGCCCAGGTGGGCCAAAATCACCACGGTTACTATCTAAGTTACGATCTTTTATGTATGAAATTTCCTCTTAGTGGGACGCCTCATTGGCTCACCTGGTAGAGCGCATGCCATTAAGGCTTAGTCCTATTTTAACTAAGGTGTCGCTTCCAGGCCCCTATCATTTAAGTTCATATTGTGATTTCAGTGGTGTAGTCTTAAAGGTCCGTATAGTATAAAGGTAGATGTCCATGTGTTGTTTGATTATAAAGCAGGTCTAGGTTCTATATTAATACTGTGAAAGTATCAAAGCCTCAGTCCACAGAGAAATGCACACAGCCTGTATTCAGAAACTGAGCCTTAAAACCAGCCGTCAGGACTTCTGTAACTTTGTGATGTCACAACAAAGCAGTCACCACTCTCAGCCACCTGGACCCACCATCCAACCTTGCAGGATTTGGGCTCTCTGAGTGTTTACCTGAAATCTGCTATATTTTTATCGGATCACTCAGAAAACAGTCAGCCAATCAGAAGAGAGGCTCAGAGCCTCCTCTCTTCTGATTGGCTCATGACCTGTTGTTCTCAGAGCTCCAGAGAGAAGCCTGAGAGAGGAGATGTAAAACTACACTGAGATGGTTTTTGGTTCTTAAAATGACAACTATATCTTCTTATAGATCAACACTTCAAATAAAACACAGGGAAAGTGTAAAATATGGAGCTTTGACGTAGTTATACTTGCAAAATAAATTGAGAAGTCTGGCCAAAATGTTTCTTCTGCTTGAAACAGAAAACGATCTGATGTCTATAATATAATGAGCCGTCCTCTGTGCTCACCCCTCCATCAGTGCATATATGTGCTGTGGCCTGGCTGCTCACCATATGGCAGCAGGGACACAGAGATTCTCTCACTCTCTAGTTTTCTCTGTCTGTGCCAAGCTCTGTTGTTCCTCCTCCATCCCTTCCTCTCCCTCACTTCCGTCAGAGAACTCGCCATGCTGAGCGGCTCGGGTGCTCACTCTCACTTCCCTCCATCACCTCCTCCCATCCTTTGCTTAAAGCACACTCCCTCTAATTCCCTTCCAGCTTTGCTGGTATGTACAACTACAATTGGACAACAGAGACAGTAATATACATAATCTTTTATCTGAATGTCATTTATTCATACTGTATATTTATTAGATTTAAAAATATCTGTATATATAATTGCATTATTGTATTTTATGTTTCAGGTATAAGTGATGTTGCCGCTAAGCAGCAAAGTTTTATTTGTCACATGCCGAGGTAAAAGCAAAGCAGTGAAACGAGGGTCAGACTCAGGGCAGACTGTGCAAAACTGCAACTTTCAATATTATGATTAATATCGTATCGGCGGGAAATACGGTGATATTCTATAATATTGGATAGCACAAGCCTACCAGCAATATAATCTTTTTTAAAGCTATAATATGTAACTTTTCCACATTATTACACAATATTATTATTATTTCACACACGAGCTGGACTAATTTAACTATTTTTGTTTATTATTTATTATTAACTATTATTATCATTATCATTATTATTATAAGAAATGAGCTACTGGACACCGGAATTTCCCCTAGGAGATAAATGAAGTATCTATCTATCCATCTATTAAAATGTCTAAAAGTTACTAGGCCGATGTTATGTTATATTTTTTTGAGTTGTGTTCTGACATCATCCCAAATGTTTCCATCAATCTTCAAATCTACAGAAATCTATAATTTTAATCATGGTAACAGTACGTTTTATTTGGTCACCTGTCATGACATGATAATGTATCACCTATGCGCATGTCTTAGAGTTGTGGTCACAAAATTTACTTTTATCTAGTTTCAAGCCACATTTTTAAGATACACTTCTTACACCTTGGTCACTAAACTATATATTTTAACCAGATGATCAGACGTCTGGACACATGTTAGCAGCAGTCTAAGCTCCCAGCTGTTCCCTGACGTCTGTGTCCATCACACAGCGCCAGTGAAACTCTGACTTTAAATGTGAAACTGCTTTATTCAGTGTATTATCAGTTATTATCACCGGTCTGCTGATTTCCTGAACCACTGACACTGAAGGAATCCAAACTGGGAGAAGCTGACGGCAATGGTAACTCCCATGATCCCACGCTATTTCACGACGTCACCCAACACCGTCTTTTGTTATTGTTTTTGATTTAGAGACCCCTTGAGACAGACTGTGTGTGAGCTGTACAGATCTAGGATTGAAAGTTTTGGGTATAAAATAAAAAGGAACAGATTAGGATTTTGGGAAATACAAACAGAGCAAAAATATGATTCTTCCAAAACTGACAGTTCTGACAGTGCCAGTGTGTTTAATTCTCCTTAGCTCATCAAACCAACTCTCTTCTGTACTTTTAATTTTCTCCTCTACTCTTCTCACCTCCCCCTCCCTCCTCTCTCTCTCAGTGTCCTTCCCTGATGGCCTCTCCACCCACTCACTCCTCATCCTCGGTGTTTCTCTGCTTCTCACTCCTTTCTTTCTAACACTCTCTTGCGCTTTCCATATTCTTTTGAAATGGTGCTTATATTTCTATCAATAAAAGTGTCTCTGTAAATATAATTTATTATGATTCTCATAACTAATACCAATAGTACAGAGTCAAGCTGGTGCCATGATAATCCATTCAGCATAGTGTTGCATCACCGAAGATAACAATATAAGCAACGGGTTCCGCAATGTGTCAGACAGGCAGTGAATTGTAGCGACGCCCCACAGATCATCTGAGCAGATCAAATATTCAATTTTTCCCACATTCGAACTGAAGTTTGAATTTTTAACGAAAAAGTGAATTTTAGAGGCCGTACAATTTCGTATAAAGAGAATTCAAAGACGGGAGCGGGAGCACTTTGGGCCGATATTTGTTAATACTGAATATTGCAATATTTCCTTCCATGTCATATTTTTTATAATATCACAAAAATAATAATATTGTACATGTATATCGATAATATTGCGTTATTATTATTTTGGCTGGGCTGTATTGAGATATTACATTTTTGGATATTGCCCAAGCCAAACTTTGGGGACAATATAGAAAAAGTTTTTGCATTCAGTCTGAACACACTCTTGTAGATTTAGAACCACAATTGGATTTGTTATTTGGCAAATAATTATACTTCATATTTCAAAGAGCCAATATAAACAGTACATGATCAGGTCATCAAGTGTGAGTGAGTAACACAGAGCTACAGTATCAGTGTGTCCTCAAAGACTGTTATTAAATTCAGACATTTTTGCAACGCACTTCCAGTGTATTCTTAAACTGATACAGGATTTGTGAGGCTGATATGATACATGTTTATGATGATCTCTTAAATGTGATCATGTTATGTGTGAGACAATCTTATTCTAATCATAATGGCAACAATGCACTGAACTCTAATTCATTCATATTTTTAGAGTATTCAGTTCTCAGACCTGTCCATGGCAGACCACCGTGTTTCTCCCACAGTTTTCTTTATACTTGCCGTACAGTGTGAGGCTCTCCATCACCGCAAGCTCAGTGCTTATAATCCCCTTATAATTGATCCCAGTGCACTTCAGGTAAATGTTAATGAGCACACAATGTGCTTCTGCATGTGTGATGCCTTATAAATCCTTGCTTCAAATGAACTGTAATATTAATAATAATGTCTGAAATTTAATTTTAAAAAATCTATTCAGCTTAATACAGTTTATCACTTTTCCAGGACTTTTCTAGGAGCTGTGGATGCCTGGAATGTCACCTGGGATGTTGGAGCAGCTGGGGTTGTCTCAAAACATGCACAGGAAGTCCATGAGCTGAACACCCCCACCACCACCACCACCACCACCACCAGTCATTTCATTGATTATTGGCTCCAGAATCCCAACATGGACTTTGGATAAGTGGGCCTGCAACAGTCTAGGGCTGATAGGGGAGCGTTCACAAGGTCTGTGGTGTTGGTCAAGCTCTGTACCTCATCGCTATTCTCAGCTGAGCAGATGTTCAAGAGCACAGTGGCTGTGGGATGACAGTATTTAGCAGAAAATAGAAAGTAAGTGTGAGAAGAAGAGTGCTTGAAGAGACACTTACACCGTATTACTTAAGTGCACACACTAACATACAAACACACACACTTGTAATTAGACAAATACCTAGGGAAGATTATTTTTGGACTACGTTAGAAAACGGAAAGCAACATAGAGACCAAGCTCCAAGACACAAAAAGTAAATGAGTGAACAAAAGATAAAGATAAAGGAGAAAAAAAGAGCGAGAAAGAGAGAGGAAGAGAGAGAGGCTGGGATGAAGGGAGGGACGAGAGAGAGAGAGTGAGGAGGGACAGATGGAGAGAGCACCAGAGCCAACAGCAGAGCTAAGTGGGTAGTGTGCTCCCCAGACAGCGCTCCATATGGCCTGGCAACGCCATACACAGCCGGGCTGCACAAACACACATATACACAGCATGTATACACGCAGACACACAGCATGTATACACACGCACAAACACTCCTCCACACGTAGTGCATATTCACACACTGCCATGTACCCACACATATACAGTCTGAAGGTGGATGTGAAGGGATGGCACCCCCCGTTCTTAAAAAAAAACAACCATAACATAAGATGTTTTCCCTTTTTTAATCTCTTTTGTATTAAAGTTGTCAGTTTACATCATTTAAATCCTGACGTTTACTGTAAAAATTGTTGTTTTACATTTGTAATTGTAATTTGCGGTGGCACGTGGTGTTTGTGGCAGAGACTAAACTGTCCAGAGACACATTTTCTTATGCAGGTGTAGTTGAAGCTGAGCACTTGTTTTCACTGATTGATCCTAATGTACACCAACTATTTCTGATTAAAATTGGAGACATGTCAAGAAACGATTCAATGTTTTTGAATCATTGCCTCCCTCTGGCATGTTTGTCCAATACTGCAGACGTCTAAACGTTGCTCATCGGGGTAGAAAACAAGGTCACATTTGTTTGGTATCTGTCTATAGACAACTCAAAGCCCCCCCCCCCCAAAAAAAATTATGTTTGCACCTGGCCTCTGTCATCATTGGATTACTTTTGCCTTAAAGGTCCATATAGTATAAAGAGGTATAAGGAGGTAGATGTCCAGGTGTTGCTTGATTATAGATCAGGTCTAGGTTCTATATTAATACTGTAAAAGTATCAAAGCCTCAGTCCACAGAGAAATGCACACAGCCTGTATTCAGAAACTGAGCCTTAAAACCAGCCGTCAGGACTTCTGGAACTTTGTGATGTCACAAAAAAGCAGTTGCTGCTCTCAGCCATGCCCCAAGCCCCGCCCACCTGGACCCACCATCCAACCTTGCATGATTTGGTTTCTCTGAGTGTTTACTGCTCAGAGCCTCCTCTCTTCTGATTGGCTCAATGACCTGTTGTTACTAGATCTCCAGAGAGAAACCTGAGAGAGGAGATGTAAAACTACACTGAGATGGTTTTTGGTTCTTAAAACCACAACACAACACTTCAAATAAAACTCAGGGAAAGTGTAAAATATGGAGCTTTAAAAGAAGACAGAAGGTGAGATACGGTATCTAGCCAATTCTGAGATGTCCACTCACACTCACTCTCACAAATGTTTCGTTGGGACAGATAGTGTATGCTGGAACGGCTGTGTGCGTTACGGTGTCACATCCATTACACCAGTGGTCCTCAACCTTTTCCAGTCACAACCCCCCCAGAAAAATCAGACTGGTGTTCTAGGTGACACACCCACCCCCAACCAACAGCAATGGGACATTTAACTCACAACACCCCTATGCAAACACACTGATCGCTCATAAACCGTCTGCACCTCCTTTGTTACAGATACACTGTACACTGGCAAATGGTTTAATGCTTTTTGGTGTCTAAATATTTTGGCATATGATTAGTCTAAGCCCCACAGCTAAGCAAGTGGGTGTTGTGCAGTGAAATAGTGAAATGAGTATGGCTAAATTAGGGTGCATGCGTAGGTGCAGCGCTGTCCATAGTACTGAAACTGAGCAGAGGAGATCTAAAGACAGACATACACAACATGTCACTTTGTTTGGTTTCTTAGAACTTTCAGTGCTAATTCCTTTTTCCCTCCATTGTAGACATCCACAGACAGAAGTGAAGCCGACAGGGAAGTGAAGGGACAGTCAATGAGAGAGAGAGAAAGAACAGTGGATCAATGACTGTACATAAAGATGGACGACGCATCACCACTTCCTTCCACCGTACAAAAATGAAGTTAAAATATCCCTGATACAAGCGCTGCCAACTTGCTATGGTAACGTCATTTGGAGCCTGAATCTGAGCAGGTCCCGCCCATAAACCAGACCCAATCGTGGGTCAATCACAGCTGTCAATCATGACGTTACACTCCTGTTTTATAGTATCAAATAACTAATTGAACTGATCAGAAAAATTAACATTTGAACAAACACTGGTGTGTTATGAACTACCTAAAATGACCCAAACCATCTTAAAAATATATTTGACGTGTACTACTTTGATTTGTTAGTTTGGTCCATGTCCCATTCGCTAACATGGAGGGTGCGAGATTTGTGATGTATACTGCAGCCAGATGTTGTTGATGTGATAGTTAGCAAAACTGGCTATAGCTGCTTGGTTAAACACGATACAGCGGTACAAAAGCACCAAAATGAAAGAGTTTTTTTTGTGTCCAATCAGAAACTCATGTGCATGCACTTTAACTATCATGAACACACTCAATAAAATCTGTTTTAAATTAAATCACTGGTGCTAAGAATGTAATGTAAAAAATAATTCCTCTCTAAAATATGTCATTTTATTTATAATATTTTATTTTATTATTTTCTCTACAACCATCTGGCGACTCCAGGAAATTATCTTGCAACTCCCATGGGGTGTCGGACCCCCTCAGGTTGGGAACCACTGCATTAAACAATGTGTCCTTCATCAGTCTCCCTGCCTGACAAAGCTCTTAAGGACCATTTCAATTCATTATAACTTGGCTCTTACATTCAGAACTTTGGCCATTCTTGCTATTGGTTATGAAAACATTGTACACAACAAAGCATGGCTGGGAGGACTGCAAAACTGCTGCACTAAAGTCTGATGGGGTGAGATACAAAAGGATTCAGTATCAGACAAGCCAAACATTTCAGAATAAACCTGACATATTGGTCATAATCCCTCACTACAGAGGAATGTGCAGATGTATTGTTCCTAGTGTTTGAAGCGACCTTTCTAATGGTGACTGGTCACTGTCACTGTCCAGGTGTGTGGAGGTGTTAAAGTGAAGCAGGGTTTGAACTTCTTTCTCAAGCTGTCCCTTTTCATTCTTAACAAAACTGAGTTGCATCACCTTTCATGTCTGCAACCCAAGTGCAACACCACAAATGCTTTCAAGGAGAGACTGCCCAAAAAGTTTGAGATTCATTGCAGCAAGACTACAAAGAAACACAAGAGGCAAAGTGCTCTTAGAGACAGATCAGGGAGCCAGGAGGAGGCTATGAGAGCAGGCTTTTTGCACTGACTTTGAGTGGAGTCATTCAGGACAGGTATGATACATGTTTGCCTTTAAGACTCATTGTACAACCTAATTTTGTTTCATCTGTGGGTTTGTTTAAATCCTATATGATCGTCTAAGTGCTTCAGTTTCACAAAAACAAGTTCTAATGAATTTAACAGAAGTATATAACATTAAAAAACTGCAGTTATTCTCTGTTGACCACCATATGGAAAAATCCAGTCATAAACAATTCAAAATACATGAGGCCCAGCCTGTGTCTTATCCAGTAAAGAAGGAAATCTCTCAAACACACAGAAATGTAACTGAGAGTGTGTCAAGTCCCTCCCCGGTCCCCCGCTGGAGCAAAGACTCATGGGAAGACCAGGATAACAGCCAATCCCTAAAGGAAGTGAGGAAATGACTCCTCGCCAATCTCAGGGCTGACTGAGGTTACTACAGGGCTGCTGGGCCATCGCCATGGTACCCTGCTATCAGGGGACACCTGGCCAATTGCATTCAGGGATGTTAAGTGTAAACATCTTACACTGCAGTACAGAAGCATGTTGCCTTTTACAGAAGCATGGGGGTCACTGTGCAGACAGGGATGATTGGAGGGATGGTGCGACATATTCTACATATGTAAAAAGAAAAATGGCATTTTGATTTGTGACCACAATATTTCTTACATATAATTTGTCAATTAGTGTTCATATGTATTACATTTACACCGATTAGCCACAGCATTAAAACCAGTTACCTCTCTTAATGTTGCATGGACTTAAATATAAAATACAAAGAAAAAATGTTAATTTAAAATAGATTTAGTAACACAGGGTCATTAATAATATACACTGTGACATAGTGATATTATCATTTGAAACTCTTGCATATGGTGATTAAATACAGCTGAAGGATTAGCTACATTTTCCCTTGCAGACTGAGAAACTTCTACAAGTCCTGGGCTTATTAAAAGTTTGAAAACCTCAAGAGGTTAACAGAAGTACAATGTGGTCAAGTTTAAAACATTTTCTCATACAGTGCTTTCAGACTGCCGGCAGCTCAATCAACAGCTCACCAAGAGTCTGTTTGGTCTCTGACAAACGTTTGGCAGGAACTGACCATCAGCAGCCAGGTTTCCCCGCCCACTTCTTTTCCTACAAACGTTACAATAATTCTGTGAGTAAACATAACGCCTTGATACACAATGAACAGTTGATGTCTGCCATCAAGGGATTCCCTCAGCTACAAATATACAGTGTTGGGCAGTGGCGTCAATCACTACAATTATTAGCATTAGTAGCGTGGTGCTAACCTTGCTGTGAGCTGTTTTCAATAGCTTTTGAGTAGCGACGCTCTTCTATTGAATAAGCAGCAGCCTGTGTATCTGTTTGACAGACACTTACGTTGATCACTGACATATCACTGAAGTTGGTTGAGTCTTAAAATAAATGTTGGTATTAACTTAGCTTACATTTCTCTGGGGTTAGCATCAGTGTAGTGAAGCTTCATTTGATGATGAGTAACTGGTAGCTTGGCTATATTCATCTATACATTGATATTGTGTGTGTGTATGTTAACCTCACCTGGTCAGTAGATGACCAGGTAGTTGTTTCACTTAGTACCAACTATAACGAGTTTAAACTTCACATACACTACACAAGATGCCACGTAATCCTAGTTCTTTAGTTTGAATGTGACGAAAACATAGCTCCTTGGACTTTCTCTGCTGTTGTCTATCCAGTTAGCTCCGACGCTAATACACGTTAGCAAAGCAGTGTAGAGAACATTCAGCTAGCAGCTTCTAATTTTTAGCCAGTTAAAACTAGTTAAATCAGTTAAACCGTGGTTGTTATCACTAATTAATGTCAATACTGTGAGTAACTTGATGACAGGCCTAAATGAAACTTGGTATTTTGTGTGCTCTCTACCTGCTGCTGTGAGAACTTTGAGAGGGAAGAACCTCCACTCTGTAACACCACTGTACAACCACCGCTGTGTCTCTTTAGCTCCAACAACTTCAACTGAGTCAGACGTCTTCTTTCTAGCAGATCACTGTGAGTGGTGACATTCTCCCAACTGAACTTTCATTCATATCACATCAATAATTTAAGCTTATAAACTTTTTTTTTTTTTTTTGAACAACAGCCTTCAGTTCAAGAAGCTCATGAGTCCCCAGCTCTGTTATTTCAATGTGTCAGACACAGGCTATTTCATCAATATTTCAGCAACATAAATCAGGCTGATACCCAATGCTAAAGGACTTGGATCAAGACAGGGGCCAAAGAAACCTGATTGGGACATCCCTGATCCACCAAGTCATAACATTACTGACAGGTCAATACAACATAACCAGACTGTCACAAAATTATTAACATCATATATTCTGTGCTGAATGGGTGTTTTTGATGTGATGTTAACGATGCTGCAACCATGAAGTCAACCCATGTGTGAATTTAGCATTACACATTAGAATTTTCTCCTGGTTATTAATAAAGTAAAAGCACAAAAGCTAATAAATTACAAAAAAAGTAAAAAGGATAACCTTACTTTGTTACTTTGTTACTGTCACTCCCTAATTATACTGTGTATTTATATGTCAGACAGAGAGGGAGAATGAAGAAGTATTGTGAGATGATAACACTAAAAGATGCTGGGGCCATGTTCACACACACATTAGCGTAGCGTGATCGTTAGCAAAGCGAGGATACCGAAACAGAAGGCCCCACCAAATAACAGACGTCGATAGTGGTTGAATCGTACCTGAAGCCACAGGGCCTCACCAACACAGCCCTGTGCGTTTTTTTTTCCAAATATCTCTGTCCCAGTTCAGAGGGAATACTGACTGTAATGTCTGGTGAATAATGTGGGGAATACTGACTGTAACGACACAGATTGTATGTTATAAATGGGGCCAATAATGTGGGATTCCTTGGAGAATCAGATGTGCTCCAGCTGACTTACTCTGTAATCCCACCTCACTCTCTGATCCAACTTACACACACTCCAACACACACATATAGTGCACGCAGATAGAACATAAACAAGCTTTATCCTTTGATCATCATGTGGCAGAAAAAAAAGGACATTACAGGCGAGAGGAGTCAACAGAAATGCACAGAAAACTCGCATTTCAACATGCAAATAAGCCAGCGGGACGGAGACGCTCACATAACATCAAAGAGTGGGAACGACAAAGTCTGTTTCAAGTAATGTTGGCGATTCAAGTCTATATTAACAACCACTAATCAAATAAGTAGACTTTACACACACACACACACACACACACACTCACACACACACACACACACACAGCAGTGAAGGAAAGATGACTGAGCTGAGCCATTATAAAGAAGCGCTCCTGACCAACCCACCAAGCATCCAGTCCCCGCTAATTGGAGCGGAGATGGGAAGCATCATTTCAGCAAAAGCTAACCTCTAACCACCTGCATTATGAGCATGATGTTACTTAGCGAGCTTGAGAAGGGATAGAGGCGCTCCATGATTGGCACTTTTGATAGGAATATAGACGTAAAGATGTTGGCATCACTAAAGCTTAAAGTAATTTTCCTAATGTAGATTTACATATAAAAGTAAAAGGTAAGTGTATGGTCATTTAATCCATTGCATCCATTCACATTGCTTTATCATCACAATCAGTTAAAAAGCACCACATGTTAACCGCTGTCTCTTACTGCAGTGCTGCTTGGGATTTCTCTTCTAAAGATTGTACACAGTCCCTCTGACTTCTTACCAATCCAGTTTTAATGTAACTAATGATTCAACTGGAGCTCATCCAACTGCAACATAAAGCTCCAACAGCTTGTCCCCCAGCACTGTCTGTTCAAAAATTGAATATGTAGGGCTGCAACAAACAATTATTTTCATTGTCGATTACTTTCTCAACTGATCGATTCATTGTCCAGTCTACACAAGAAAAAATTCACAGAGCTGATTGTGAGATTTGTTTCTCACTGGTCTTGCTTGAAAAAATGACAGGTAGGATTAATCAATTACCAAAATAGTAGTTGATCGACTAATCGATTCATAGTAAATGGACTGCACATACAGTCAGCTATATAGCGTTTTATAGTCTTATTCACATCAGGGGCAATTTGAGGCTCAGTATCTTGCCGAAGGACACTTCAGAATGCAGACGGGAGGAGCTGGGAATCGAACCACCGACCTTACGAACAGTGGACGACCCGCTCTACCTCCTGAGCCAAAATCAATTAATTAACTAATCATTTTAACTTTATTAATATGAGTTCGCAGAGTTCTTACTTTTCACAACTCAAGGTGACCGATATGATCCCTCTTATTTTTTGTTTGTGTGCCACGAAAACATTTAGCTAGCCTTTAAGGTGCTCTACGGCATCCATTGTGCACTATCTTCCGTTAATCACTGCTTAGCTTGCTGTAGCTCTTCAAGGGCAAAAACACTGTAGAGAAGAAGAACCTGAACTTGGTCAAAACCAACATTTCCTTTACTTTTTGTGTCAAGTTTAGCTTTGCTGAACTTTGGTGCAAATCGTCATGACCATGCTGGTCTCTGAGGGAAAGGACAGCAGAAAGGAGGCTATTGCAGGTCATTATCACCATCCATATTTACAGTGTACAACCCTTTTTATTGTATAAACTCATCCACAATGAGGCATGATGTGTTGACAGTTTTGAGACAAATAGCTAGTTCTCTTGAATAATCTGTACTGGAAATGAATTATGTCTGACTATGACTAGCATGTACGGCTAACCAGCTAGCGCCACCTAGCAGTGAGAGTGAACACAAGCTTCCGGCAGCACCTATTTCACAAGGATTTACTGATGAACATCACTGTGCAGCACATCGTCTGGACCTTTCAATAAACTGCTGAATAACATTAATTAACATGTGACCAAAAAACAACAGACTCAAATGATAGACACAACTGACTGAAAATTACACAAGCCTGAATCTTGGTGGTTACTTATCTCATTTGTCGGCCTATGTCTACATTTGTAATAATGAATCACAGTGTCTGATCAGAGTCCAGATACAATCAAGAAGTTCAAGTGAAACATGTCACAGACACACACACACACACATACACACACACACACGATGGAAGTCATTCCTCCAGACAAGCAGCCTGGCAGGAAAGGTAACTGTGAGACACACTGAGCGCCTGAATCCAGCCTAAGCCAGCAATGCTACGACGGAGGACCACAACATCAGCTAGTCTCTAATGATTCAACAGGATCTGGACTGGACTTATCAGACTGATCGTGTCCATCTTCACAGCAGAAGCTAGTGTTGTACACTGATAGACGAGGGCTGTGTGTGTTAAACAGGAGACAAAGTCACTCAGAAGGTAGAGAAGAAACCTATTTTCAGTGACACCAAACCTCCTAAATATAAAACTAGAAATCTAAATGAGGCGACTGTCCAACACCATCCCACTTAGATTATTATACAAATTGCATAATGATGGCTTGAGTCACAATTTCAAAACATAGTAACCAGAACACGAGTTTGTCTTTTATACTGTTGACTCATCCAAGGTGTAAAACAGACTCCACAGCAAAACATGAATGTGAGGCAAAACAACAGACTGCCAGCTCTCGGAGGTTGTTATGGGCCACTGAAGTGACAGTAAAGTGACGTAAAGGCAAATATTAGCAATGAACTTTAAACTTATTTTAGGACCAGTTTTTTAACTTCCTGTCTGACTAGTGTTGCCACTCACCGGACGTCGTTTTGCTGCGGAGGTTTCTTCTGCCCGACCAGGTTTACCGTTCTTGCTTGGATAGGCTTCTCTTCTCTGAAACACAAAGTTAGAAAAGCACAACATCTTACTCTGAACTTTTGTTGGCGTTCTTGTATTTTTGCATTTGGTTCATTTATATAATTTCAAACTCCCTGTTTGCAATGAATGGTTAGCTAACAGACTTAACAAGACTTGCTTGAAATGTTTTTTTAGAGGTTGCTGAAAACGCCTTGCGGCAGCTGTGGAACTGCAGGGGGGGGGGGGGGGGGGGGGGTCCTGTGGATAATGTGTGCCACTTGTACAGGAGTCAGGGGCTGGGTGAGGGTGTCTGATGATTAAAGACCCGAAACACCCTGTGACCCCAAGTTCATCACTGAAGACACATCCGAAGTAGCACCAGGTGTGCTTTTGTTTTTTTGAACAGACTTCACCTGTCAATATTGTAAAACTTAATGGGTGAAGGATTCATAAAAAGTCTGACGTCATTCCTGTAACTATCACAACACTTGTCTGAACTCAGATCAGATCATCAGGATCCAGACTGAGGTTTGCCCTGGGTTCATTTTGCCATGCTTGGATTTCGTGTCAGTATCTACTAGCTTTCAAATGTGAATATTTGTCTTCTTATCCTCAGAAAACCTCATGTTTTGATATTATTTACTGCCATTATTCCAGACTGAAGCTTGAATTTTTGAGTCTCAGCTCAGCTATTTTGCGTCGAATGATAGTGCAATCACTCACAAACCAAACTTTAAAAATAAAGCTAATGTTTTAAATACAAACTGAACTGATAAAGACTGTTCATTTAGACACTCAGGATACCTTTAGGGCTCTGATGACAGGCCTCAGACAACAGTGGCATGCTTTCAATATGTCCACTGACACATTCGCAGTGTGATTCAAAACCATCTCATCCATAAACATGAACAGTGGGCTCTGATCACTCTGATCACAGAGGGAACTCTGAAGAGAGAAATCCCCGCCAACACCCACGCTGTCTAAAACAGAACACGTCTTTTTATCGTCAATACTGTGGATACCCCTCTCATTATCAGACACTTTTGTCACATTAAAAATGGCAATAGCTCTTTGTTCCTCAAAGATACAAAACCATCTTCTGTTGTACTGACTCTATAAGTGATTCTACAGTGGTGACTGAGGCATATTTGACAACCTCGGGTTTTACCGTAACCTAAAATCAGGCATGCTTTTTTTTTTTTTTGGTAACAAATTTTCAAATTTCTGGATGTGTTTGTTTTGTGGATGTATTTTAGGTGTCCACTGATTTCCATTCACTTCTATATGTTGTGAAAATACAGACTTACTTGAGTTGTGTAAATCAGTGAACATCATGTGAGCATTATTTTTCAGTATTACACTATTGTTACATGGGAATGCAGATGAAGAGCAAACCGGTTTGCCCTGCGTTAGCTTAAAATAATAATGTTACTTGGATGGATTACACACAAGCCGATCCCAGAGATGACTGGGATCATAACATGTAATAAAAGTTAAAACATTAACAATATGGTTTACACAATGGTAAGTTGTAATGTCAGATTCCACTCTTGAATGTAAGAAAAAAAGCCTGACTTTTCTAAGACACTTCACAACCCTCTGGAAACTATCACACTGTGGAGCTTTTTCCGCACACTGATATCTCGCATTTTCTAGAAATCAGATTGAATGCATCACAGGTAGATCAGCACAGCTAAAAATGAACACTTAAAAACACCTTGCAAAGAATCTGAAACTGTTCAGCACATCTTGCATTTTAGCAGAGAAAAAAAAAAACTATTGTACCACGCACCTACGGAACATTTTTACAGTGGATGTGCAGTATATGTGTGTTATGTGTTTCCTGTTTCTATCCTCGAGGTGAAGGCAGTGACATATTGTAGCTCTCAGTGGAATTAAAATACACTAAGTGACACATTTGATCATACACATCATCCAACTATTGGCAGAGAGCACAGCTGCTTTTAGCCCTCAGCTATGCTTTGCATGAATACGTACATGGAGTGAGCATTAAGGAGGATATCCTACTGGCTAAAGTACCAATCATTTTTTTACATGCACATGCTTTGGGTATTTGTAGTGACTGATTGACTTAACAGTGAATTTCTATGGTTGAATACAGCGATGCTCTTAACTGCATGGATGCTCTGTTACATTGCCCATAGGGAGACAGGCTGCACTGTAATATGTTCCTATACTTTACTTTTCCATTCACAATGTATAATTGGGATTTATGCACAGGACTGTAGCAGAGTTTGTTTACAGTTTACCCATCTTTCTTTCTGTGAGTGAAAATCATACTTATGAATTAATGACAGGACGTCATTGTTTATCTACACTTTATTTAACATTACATCACTGCTGGTATGGCTGTATACCCTCAGGTAGGTCTGCATACATATACTATGATCCTATACACTTTAATAGCAAGAAAACTGACGGTGAGTATACCTTAAACTGCTCAGAAGAGGAGTGTGTTCTCTACCTCTCTGCATTACAACCCACACGACCCTACTGCTAGTACACTCACCGTGCATGTATTAGTCAAGCTGTGCAGCTTTTCTGTGTAGGATTGCAATCGTAAAGACACACACACACACACACACACACACACACACACACACACACACACACACACAGCTTTCCTGTGGCAGTGATGAGAGGAAACGGTGCTGAAGCCAATATAGGTTAAGACATGTATGTGCTGACAGCCTGCCTTATTTGCAGCCGCTACAGTATGACACGACTGAATCCACGACTCCTAATACATTAGCCTATACTGAAAATGATGCATAGCCACTTAGAGCCGGAGTTATATATTGGACATTTCCTTCTTTAGATGCAATGAATCGATCTTCCATTCCAGTGCTGGGCTATCAGTCCGCGCAGAGGGCTTAAAATAGAACAGGGACGTAAAGCTTGAGGAGTGCCTTGCTTAGGTGGGTCGCTCTCTATCTTTCTAGCTGCCAATGTATGCACGCAGTTTCATGCAGACCAGGCAGAAAATGAGAGAAAGGCAGCGTTTCCACTTCATACATTTTTCTGGTCCTGGAGGAAAGGGGGTGGATGTGGGTTGATTTCTGCAGCGATCGCAGTGACAAATGAATCTGGAGGAGACTTTTCTCCATGCATGTATATGGTGGTGGTATGGAGGAGGAGGCAGAGGTGGATGCACACAGTGAATGTAAGTCACTCCTGATTCAAAATGACATTACACAGGCACCTTTTCCTCCCCTGTTATAGGCCTACTGGTTCTATAACAGCCTGTGTGATGTCTGTTGCAAGAGCACTGGCCTACATACAGTGCATAAGGCTGGGAAAGGCTCAACCGCACCCCTGAGCTGAGAACAGCAGCTGTTGAGATGGATGCTGCACAGATAAAAGCCAGCAGGGAGGGTTTTACTTTTACTATTCTCAACGCCGGGCTTCAGTGAGCCTCCTGCAATTTCCTGCTGCATCCATCAATGAAATGTTTCAGGTGAAGTCCAGATACTCTCCACTTGACTCAGGCATTGGTGTGAATGGTTGTGATGATATGCAGACAAGTGCAGATGAGAAATTAGTTCTTATTTTACATCTGAGTGGAGTGTGATGTTGCTGATAAAGGGGCATGGTGACACACCTTCATCCTCCCACGATTCTCTTCTTCCTTCCTCCGGAGCAAAGTTAACCCTCACCCACCACTCGCAGAGTCTCTCCTGGGAGCAGTGAGAATCTGCAAACTGGACGCAAACCTGGTCTAAACTGGCCCGTGCATGTTTTCTCTTGCACAGAGCTGAAGCCTTGATGAGCTTGTGAGTGAGAGAGTGAGTGAGTGAGTGAGTTGTGTGTGGAGGGACCTGCAGGATGTACACACACACACACACACACACACACACACACACACACATGCATGCATGGTCAGATACAGTGGAGCAGAGAAAAAGTCCTGATGCTGAAACATGTCATCCATAGGAGCTGGATGGTCTTCTGAACGGAAATAGCCCAGGCCCAGTCTCTCTCTCTCACACACACTCACACTCACTCACACACACACACACACACAAACACTATCTTTCTCTTCTCTCTCTCTCTCTTACTTTAACATGGCCTCCTCCTTCGCCTCCTCCTCCCGTTGCCGAGCCAGCACAGCCATGATGATCTTCCTCTCCTCCTCCGTCAGATGGCTCAGGTCCGGCTCCGGGATGGCCGCGGCGACGGGTGGGCGCGGGCCGCCCCGAGGGCCCACCGAGGCGAACATCTTCCCCACCACCACCACCACCTTCCCTTCCTCCCTCCCTCCTCTTCCTCCTCCTCCTCCTCGCCTCGGTCGGGATCACGGATAGAAAACCCGCTGGCGGAGCCCACGGATCACGACATGGCCCACGGACAAAGCGGCGGTTGGAGCGACTGATGCGGAGTTCCCATGGCGGTGGCGGGGGGCACCCAGGGCGGCGGCGGCGGCAGCGGCGGCGGCGGCAGCAGCAGCAGTGTCGGTGCTAGCTGTGGTGGAAGTAGCGGTGATGGTGGTCCCGGTTGCCGTTTTCAGCCTCTGCTTCTCCCTCTTGCTGCTCCGCTGTCTTCTCCCCCCACCCCCCTCCCACCGCCCGCCCGCCCACCTCTCCCCTCCACCACCTCCGTTTTACGGGGAGCCCATATCACCGGCGCTCGGTCGGGATGATAGTACGCGGGAGGGGGATCTCGCTTCCTTTCTCAGGCCAAGCAGAGAGAGGAGGTCCCTGGAGACGGCTCAGGTCGCCGCTCGGTCCGGTGGGCTTCTCCGTGTGGCTGCAGGGCGAGGCGGCGACTTCTTGTTTTCCAGCGCCGCCGCTGATGCTGATGCTGATGCTGCTGTCAGGGAGACGGAACCGTCAATGGGACCGCAGCCCCTGAAGCGCGCTCACTTCTCTTGTGGCGGGAGCGCGCAGCCCTCATTTGAGAATGGGGGGCTCCACTCACCGTTAAGATGCGCGCTCACGCCAGCCTATAGCACACACAGGAAATAATGGGTTCCTCTGGGGTGCATTGTGGGTTTTGTAGGACCATAGCCAAATGACAGGGACGTTTAGAATAAGTGTCAAACAAGAATTCCTTTAATATTTAATTAACCTCATGACGGTCGGTTAGATATCCCTTAATTTTACCTAAATTATATAGCCTATTATATTATAAATATATGATTGTGATATAGCAAAGATAATATTGCATGGCTACCCCTTAATTTGCACGTTTTCCAAACGACTCACCCAAAATTTAGGGTAAATTATAAGATAGGCCATCAGTAGCTACTACATTAAGGGTTTTTAATGTATGGATGGATTAAGGGTAGACCTATTTAAGGCCTGACCAGATAACATGAAAACTATCCCAGACTTTACTTCATGAAATATTTAGACCCTTAGATTACAGATTAAGGGATTTCTATTTCATTTTTAAATCTAGCTACTAAATAACATCACACCTATCACTTAATTTAAAGGCCCTTACTTTTTCAATTTAAGGTTCAACTTCAGGGGTTTGCCTGAAAATCTGGATTTATTAATGGATAAATAAATAGATCATAATGTATTACGGGGTATTAATTGGTTTTCTATCTGATTTAAGGGGTTTTAATGAGGCAAATATCAAATATTGATCAAATAACTCAAAATACATCCCTAAATTTCCACATTAGTTAAAAAGTTAAGGTGAAAATTTCAAATTCAGGGATGACTTGTCCCCCCTTAAAGCCTCTTCAAACCATTGAGATAATCAATTATAATGCAATCCATTGATTTATCCTGTGAAATCCCCTTATATTCTCATTGAAATGTCTTTAAATTATTATTTATTAGTTAAAATTACATTATTACTTATAGATAAATTAATGGAACTGTAAGATATTTAATGAAGGTATTCCCTTTCACAGTGACCCTAGAGTCATTATCACTTCCCAACCATTATTTAAGTTTATCAAGGTGTAATAGAGCAAATATCTTTGCAATAAACTAATAACTGGTAAATATGCAGTGTACAAGATAATAAAATATTTAGGAAATAATGAATGTAATTCTAAAGAACCATTTTCTAGTATTGTATGAAACCTTTTACAGTAAGAGTGTACGGACTCTCCTCCTCCTCCTCCTCCTCCTCCTCCCTCCCACCAATCATTGCGTGTTAGAATGACGCTCATCCCCCTTTTTTTGTCCTTCCTCCCACCCTTCCTCCCTCTCTTTCCCTCCATCGCTTCCTTCTGTCCTTCCTCCTTATCCATCCTTCCAACAGTTCCCAGCATGCACATGCACACACACACACACACACACACACACACACACACACACACACACACACACACACAATATGAAAGCAGCCAGATGTTTACCACAGTCATGCACACATAGGATGACATTTACAGCATGTGAGTGTACAACATTTTAATCACAGGCTGTGGCAAAGTATAAATCACACATACAGTACTGCATAAGACAGGATAATTTATTAAGTCTGGTCATGATGGTCTAAATTTGGAAACAGGTTTACTTTATTAGACTATTCTTAGCAACAAATGTAGATTTATTAAAACCCGATTTCTGAGCTGCTAAAATTATTAATTGTTGGCTATGGCTTCATTTACAGTTTGACAAGTTATCATACAGCTAATAAAAAGTTAGATGGGGAAAATATACTTAGAGGAGCAGGAGCTGCAAGTTGCATCAAGAAAAAAGATAACCATGGCTTAGACCAAATGCTTCATCATCATCATCATCATCATCACCATCATCATCATCATCATCATCATCATCATTATCTTATAACTCATCCAAACCAAAACAAAGCTAATTATTTTCCTCAACATTACTGCCAGCATGCAAGTGTTTGACTTATTCAACTTTCATCCACATATCTCACTTTTCAAGTAGGTAGGCTGAAGAAGAGTTCACCCACCCCACCCCCCTCCTCACACACACACACACACACGGTGGTTGCTTGCATGATGTTTAACTAAATCTGCTGTGCCTTGGGTTATATTTTACTGGATTGGCATTGATTGAAAATAAAAGTTTCGCAATTCTGACTTCATAATAAAAAAGCTTATGTTTTTACTAGTACAGAACAGTACCGTGCAAATGGGGTAACCCAGCATACTGCTACTAATACTACTAGTTTAATGACTATGACCTACGACTATTAGGAGACGTATTTTATTTTGAAAGTGTCACATCCCGGAAGTGCTATTGCTTTTCTGAGTTTTATGTCTCCTCGTTGATATTTTGGTAAGAGAAACAGAAACACCTGTTTTTTCCTTCTTATATTCATTGTATGATTAGAATTTGTGCATTTGCAGGTTTACTGTCTGTCGATGTCTTGATAGGCAAAAAAGCGTAAAATGTCCGCGTGCTGTTAAGCTGCTTGTAAATAGGTCAATGTTCAGAGTAAGTATGGTGCAGTGAGAATTTTATCAAGCGAAGGCTTTAGTAAATTGCAGAGTTTTACACGTAACGTTTGGTCGTTTTTATTCAGGGACAGGTTGCAGGGTTAGCATACTAACCTGTAGAAGCCCTGACATTCAAAACATCGTTATGTCCGCGTCTTCCTGTTGGCTTTAACATGAGGTCAGCCTTTTCTCACGTCTTCTGCACACACACACACACACACACACAATCACCCTTGATATATTTTAGATATACCCTATAACCTGTTTAATACAGCGAACTTAAGGTTAGCTTAATTTTATTTCATCACCATGGTGACAGCACTAGTGGCGCGAGACCACTAGAACTTTATGGTTTATGGCACTGGTTAATGCTTTTATCCACTAGACTGTAATCTGGTGAAACGAAACAAAGTTATTGCAGAGTTCATTTTTTAAAATAGTTGTATAATAGTGTGTGAAGCCAAACTAAAACGCTAGAAACAGTTTCAAAAGAAATTAAACAGGTAATTAAAATACTTGATAGGAAAATGTTTAGGACTCTATATGCAAGGTTCATAACGACGAGTATTTAATGTGGAGGCGGTGGAGAAGTTTTCTAACCTGGATTTAAAGGTGGTCAAATCGTATCTCCTTGAAGTTTGTTCTGTGATGCAGAGTAACTAAATGCTGCTTCTACGTATTGAGTGTGGACTCAGAAAACAGTTAGCAGACTGATAGCAGATGACGTGAAAGGCTGAGAGGACTAATACCAGTGGTGTGCAGTGACTGCGTGCAGTGCAGTGACTGTTACAGGGAAGCTACCCCCAACACCAACGTCAAAAACATAGACCATACTGAAACATACCTTTTCATGAAGAAGTTTTAGGATTATTCTTCTGAACTGATAGTAAATAAATAAATATCAAATGTGCAGAATAGAGGGAAATATCTAAAATCACTTCTGTGGTAATCTTCAAAATATTTACCATTAACTGACAATGACACACTCCAGTGACGATGCAGAATCCTGTTTTTACCTGTCTCAGTGTTGTTAACCTTCCCTGGCACATATATCATCTGGACTGTAGTTGGGAAGCACAGGGGAGATGCAGGAACTTGGATCTTGAGGAGCTGTAGCATTTATTTACTGACAAACAGCTTAAAGTGCACATTCATTCACTGCTACGTTCACAGCTACAGTGCTAACTGCTAACTAATCTCTCTCTCTCACCCGCTACGCATACAACCTATGTACTGATCTATTCCTGAAAGAAGCTGCTCTACTCCTGTAACAATATTCTATCTCAAACTTCTCAAACTTGCTGCAGATCTCACACAGAGTTAATAAATCAGTGTAATTTGCTCATTTACTGCACAACTTCAGTTTCCACATACTTGTCTGCACATGCGTATAATGCATGCAATATCATAACTGATCTCAGAACAGTTGAAGCTGAGACATAAACGTAGACACCGCCATTGGCGGCTGGATCGTACGGCAACATCGCCGCCATATTAGACTAGGCAACACTGCCCTGTAAACAAGCACAAGTGAATGAAGGAGCTGCAGTCTTTCTGGATATAAAGCACTATATTGTTTATATTTCTCAACTGATTTCCATTAATAGTTTTTATATTCGAGGGGTTTATGATCTATGTGAAGTAAAGATAAAAGTTATGTCTCCAGTTACTCAGAATCGTGATTGTTTAGGCTGTAATCACTGTTTTCCATGAGGAGGAGTGTGTATCAACTTTAGGTTTACATGAGCATTAAAGGGCTTTTTATCCTCTGTTTATTCCTATTTCTTTACAGGGCAGTCTTGCCCAGTCCAATACGGTGGCAACGTTGACATATTGCAGCAGTGGGCAGAAACTACCAATGCGGAAGTCAAGCTAGCCACCACAAGTGGGCAGTAAATTACATGATGAAAACAGGCATGAGCTCCTTTATGGGATAGAACGCTGTTCTGAGATCAGATGTAAAGAGACAAATCACTTCCACTTCAGTATCATTCTAATTCATGTCTATTTTTAGCTTTAACTGGGCAAACACTGCTTGCCTTGCTTGCCCTGACGGCACGCCACTGATTCATATGTTAAAAGACACAGAAATCGTCTCAGATGTTTATTACAGTCCATTGAATGAATGAAACTGTCATTATGTGATTTTTACGTACTTACAGACCTTTCTTCACTAAAAGATTTACCAGACTTAATTCAAACATATCTATTTTGACAGTAGAGCAGAGTAGTGCAGGACTGCTGGAAATTAAACTGCTAGAAATATCCTTTATGTCAAACGCTGCACATTTGAAACTAGTATTTACATCTTGTTTTACATCATATCTCTCCTTAGTTCCTTCTGAGGTGATTGACATGTTGCCAGTGTTGGTGGTCCATGGAGGGGCGGGTCATATCCCAAAGGAGCGGTCAGAAAAGTCCACTGCAGGGGTGTGCTCAGCAGTCCGAGCAGGGTACGCCATCCTCCAGGGAGGGGGCAGCAGCATGGATGCGGTGGTAGAGGCTGTGTCCCAGCTGGAGAATAATCCCTCCTTCAATGCAGGTTATGTCAAAACACAACACACTGTCACGTATCTTATACATACTGCATTGTTTGGGTTGCAAATGACCATGGACTTGCATTGAATTGCAATAATTCCTGCTTGCATTTACGTTCTTCTGGGAAGTCTGGGAATCTATTTATTTTAGAACAGTAAACCAGCAAGAGTTCTCTGATGCTAACAAAGCTAACATGAGCAGTGTAGAAGTGTCAGATAATATAAATCAGAATCAAACCATGAAAACTGTTACTGGACAGGAAGACGACATTTGTGGTCAAGACGTTGTCATGTCCATAGAATGAAAGAATTGAGAACAACATATTATTGAATATTTATTTATATTCTCAAAATCACTTACCATTAAATCAAAAGGTCCAAAATATTTTTACAGGTTACAGATATTGGTCCTTGGAACTCCTTCATATCCTGTTCCCAGAAACAAAACACTGTCCATACTCATAAAAATTCATTTTAAACTATGGGTAACCCAGCCCACCACTAATAGCCAGGTTGTAAGCTGTGGCTGAATCCATGTTGATTCATGTTATTTTACATTGTTAGTGTGTTAATAATGTGCTGCTGACTTTTGTCAAATAGTGGGTGATAGTGCATGTGTCATATTTGGTTTTGTCCATGGATCAATCTTTGCACCCGGAACATAACTACACAAACAAAACAACTTGTGGATCTTGGTATTGTAATCATGTTGCTTGTTGTGCACCTCAATGCAATAAAAATGTAACAGACACAGTGAACTACACAGGTGGCTTTGTTTGTGGCCATAAATTGTGTTTTGAGGTGTATTCTAAGGACAGAGGCGGATTCAGTGCCTTAGTTCAGTGGTCAGTGTGTCACTTATCAAGATTCAGGTTATTTATTCACAAGGCTAAACGGGATGCGAGGAACAAGATGGACAGACTTTCACTGGATAGAAATACTCATTTAGTAAATATATCCAAAATATGAAAAAGTCAGCAGTATCTTGCTCTTGAGATTTCTGCCAGTGTAGCAGACAAAACTCTGGCAGTTTGGGCAAAGTGAAACTTTAATAACTAATTTGCATAACTAATAAGAAACATGTATGAATGTTTTCATGTTCTTCATGTTCTTGATAATCTTGAATTAAAGTCAGCTTGCCTTATTTTAGCCTGTGTTGTTTCTGGATGATAAGAATGCAGTCTGTTTAAGTGATTGGAGAAGGGTGTTAATTTTTTTTCAGCTTCCAAAAAGGGGGATAACAAAAATGTTGAACATGGCATTAAAAAATGAAAGTATGACATCAGTATTAGCAGTTCCTAAAAGTGTTAACTAACTGGCTCCACCATCAGGCCAAAGTTTGCGCTTAAATCTCTATAACCAATGGACAGATCGCTGTGAAATGTATGAATCACTCACACACCAAATGTCACCTCTGTACACAAAAGACTATTTGTTCCCAGAGGCGAGATCTCATGGAGCTGTTTTTCAAATCATATTTTAGGGTGTGGGTCAGTGCTGAATGTCAAAGGAGAGGTGGAGATGGATGCCATTGTGATGGATGGGAAAACATTGGGAAGCGGTGCAGTGTCTGCGGTACGCAGCATAGCCAACCCTGTGCAGCTAGCAAGACTGGTTATGGACAAGGTGTGTATGCGTTAAGGACTGATGAGACATGAGTGTGCAGATAAAGCTTAACACACTCAGATACAGTCATCTATCTGTGTAGCTGCAACATCTCAGAATTTTAACAAAAAGATAAACACAGATCTACATCACAGCTTTGTTAATGCCAGCAGTCTTTATAGGTTTCAGAGTAAACATAAGTGTGTTGTGTGTGTCCTAAGAATGAAAATAATGTATCATGTACCCCGTAGAAATAAAGGAAGAACCATAGTTATGGCTGCAGTATAGTTTGCACAGTGACTTTCAAATACAAAAAGGTTTTGTAATTGTTTAGAGATGCATTTTATAGATGTGAACTTTGACCTCTGTTTCAGACAAGTCATGCTTGTCTGACAGCAGAAGGTGCCACTCAGTTTGCTTCAGCCATGGGTGTCCCTACAGTCCCCCAAGAGTCCCTCATCACTGAGTACTCCCGTATGCGCTGGAAGAAGAACTTGGCACCCGATGCCAACCCTGTGGAGTGCCAAATGTGAGACATAGCATCATTTTAAGCTTATTAGCATACGTTCCAGTAATGATGCGTTCCTTAAGAAAGGAAATAGACTGAGATATGAGTCCTTGCAGACACTTCTCAAACCACTCCTGCTGCATAATCCACTTCTGGTGCTGATGCAGGTTTAGTGAATGTGAATTTGAGCATGAATCAACCCTGTGATAGACTGGCAGCCTGTCCAGGGTGTACCCCGCCTAATGTCAGCTGGGATCGGCTCCAGCCCCCTAGCGTCCCTCAAAGGATAAGTGGGTAAAGCTAATGGATGGATGGACACTTTCCATTTGGCTAAGGTGGCTCCTCGCTTCCCTCAGTCATGCCTCTTAGCTTCTCTCAGTGGGGATACAAGAGAGAGAGGTGACAGAGATACATGAGGCTGGTACAACTGTATTTACCAAAGAGCACCTCCTCAATCTCTCCTGCATCATTTTGAGGAAGCAGCAATTACTTGAACAGAAATAATTTCTTTTACTGTCTCATTAGATCAGCTGACCAATCACTGAACAGTTCCCATTGAAGCTTTGCTGTCTGGTACAAAAAAACTTGGATGAGGTTTAGGAAGCGAGCACACAGAGTACTTTGAGAGGAATCTATGGATGTTTTGACAGGTTTTTCTGCTGTGACTCTGGGTCATCATTGGAATTCATTGTTACCGCTGTGAGTCCCAAATGTTTACAGCTGCGCCCTCTGCAGAAGAGCAAGATGCAAACTGTTCAGAGACATGTTTCAAGCCTACAGGCAGGGAAGACCTCATACTGTTCCTCTAACCTGGGTTTAGTTTGCTGTAACCAGGTCACTGTATGAAACAGGTTTTTTGTGTAGCAGTCTTCACAATAACATTAAGTCATTCAAATGTCATTCTGTTGTTCCTTCATGTTTTTTTGTGTAGGGGGAAGATGGGCACAGTTGGAGCTGTAGCAGTGGATAGTGATGGCAATATAGCCTGTGCAACCTCCACTGGTGGAATGCTGAACAAGATGGAGGGAAGGGTGGGGGACACCCCCTGCATAGGTCAGTCTTCACACATGTATTTTGGAATTTTATGCCTTTTAATGAAATGTTTTGAAAGAGAGAGAGAAAGACCAGTTGGAATTTCAGTCTAACAAGAAAAGTTGAAAGTCCCTTTAAGACTCATTGTTCCTGCAGTCTGTTGGCCTGTGACCAGGAGAAGTTTGACACGTGTGGTTAGTCAGTAAACAAACTTGGTTAATAATTGACAATGAGTTTTGTCTTTTCTAAAAACAAACTCTGCTGACACACATTGCAATGTGCAACCTTTAATTCTTATATAGAGAAAAAATTAAAACCATGATTTCAGAGCCTCAGCACTGAGTGGTTTATACTAATAACCTAATGTTCCTGAGGAATGTGCCAGAACCCAAAGTGTAATTTGAGAGGATCAGTATATATTGGTGTAACAGGGTCTAAATTATCTTTGTTGTTGTTTTCTACTCATGTTTAGTAAACATCAGCGTATTTTGAGAATGTATTTTGGCCATGTCAGCCCTGTTTAATCTGTTACTATCAGTAAATGACTGATTAGACTGTCATGAGTCAGAGGAAGGTTTACAGCCAAGCAGCAACCTCCGGGGCTGAAAGATGAAGCCAACACTGAAGTGCCAGAAACTGACCAATGACCAATGTCCTCCAATGACCACTTGAGGCTGGCTCCAAGAGAAAGTCTATCCCCAAATGTCCAACTTTACGGCAGAAATAAACCTAATTTCCTCCTTCATAACAACTCTATGGGGGCGTGGCCACTTTGAGAGACAGGTGGGCGAGCGATGCTTGCCACAAACCAGCATGCACCGAAGTCTCGGCTCCACACATGCCCCACCTCTTAGCCTGTTTTTGGATTAGCTGGGAATTAAGGTGGAGTCAGACACTGCCAAGATGGCGATGGAGGAGCAGCTCACTCTGAACTTCAAAACCGCTCTTCAGAAACCTGTGGGTGACGTCACAGAGGCCACGTCTGCCTTTATTTACAGTCTATGATCACAGCCTCTCTCTCTTAAACAGATGTCTGAAATCACAAACCAATGCTCTCAAGTTGGCAAAATTATACAACAACAAGTTGAAACAGTTTAATGTGGAACAACTGCTCATTTTCACATAAGACACAAACTTACAGAGCATAGAAACAAAGCAGTTTGCTTCTTTGCATCAGTCGTTTTTACAGACTGGAATCTCTTTTTTATGCTTCATAATTTCTGTAAATTCTAGTTAAAATGTGAACTTCTCCTCTTCCATAATAATTGTGTCACTTGAACTGGAATATTTGAAAATTCAAATAATTTGACATGATTAAAATACAACTGAGATCGGGGCAATAGAGTGTCAATCTTTGCTTAATTTTGTTAATGCATGCAGTATATCTCAAGAAAATATTATCTGAAGCATTACTCTTCCATCTAGTGAAATGGATATGTAACAGCATTCTCACACAAGTGCTGCTGGAATCCCTCGTAAACAAGAAGAGAGTAACAGATTACATTCATTTGCATTCATAAGCAAAATGCTGCTGTAAATACTTAAACTGCGCTAACTCATCACTATTTGTGTATTAACAATGGGTCAAATATGGAATGTGAAAGTTGTCACTTGTACAAACAATCCCAGAGAATTATTACCTAAGCTCCACTCAGCTCTGTAGAGCATTGTAGTGTCTTTCATGTTATTTAGGTTGACTGTTTACTCATCAACCTCATTCCTAGCTGCAGCAGGCAGCTGTTTCTGGCTCAGATAAACCCACTGTACACTACCTGCCCAGCACCAAACAGCAGACAGACAAAGTTAGCAGCTAGCTGGTGAGAATGGCAGTGCATTTACTGTAGCAGCTTAAGAGACAGATATATTCTTCAGGAGCTGGTGGCGACCAAACCAGAGCTACAAAGAGTGAACATTGGACTTACATTCTTCATGTGGCCAGAAAACATCCAACTCACAAATTAGTTTGAAAGTTGCGAACAGCAACACATTACCAACATGTTCATTTCATGTGGTAATACTGTAAGACTGTGTTAATAGGTTGTTTCTGCTCTGTTTCTAGCTCACTTGTTTTTCCCCACAAAATGTTTCAAATTGAGTTTATATCAGAAGTTAAACAATTCAAACAAATAAACAGTTTCTGTCACTCATGGGTAATGTGATGTTTTTTTGTGTGTGTGTGTGTGTGTGCACTCATGTTAGGGTGTGGGGGTTATGCTGACAACAAGATCGGAGCAGTATCAACAACAGGCCACGGAGAAGCCATCATGAAAGTTACTCTGGCAAGAGTCATCCTGTTCCACATGGAGCAAGGTAACACGCACCTTTTTCCTCCTCACAGTGAATACAAGTGAGTATACAGATGTGGAGATGATGGAGATGTAGTAGACTAAGAGTCACAATAAGAAAGAAGCATTTCATCCATCATGAACATGATTTGATGGTTGCTCCCAGATTTGATTGAGTTCACTGAAGTTCAAAAGTACAGAGGATGTGGCTAACTGAGTCTGACTGACTCAGTTCATCTTGATGAACGTTTCATCTTCTTTCCTCTTCTCTTCTCTCAGGTCAGTCAGTAGAGGCAGCCAGTGACTTGGGCTTGGCCTACATGAAGTCCAGAGTGGATGGGCTGGGTGGGGTGGTGACAGTGGACCCTCAGGGCCACTGGGCAGCTCGCTTCTCAAGCCTGCAAATGTCCTGGGGTGCAGCCCAGAAAGACACCCTGCACTATGGCCTATACACTGGGGAACACTTCACACAGAGGATCGATGTCCCACACTGACAGGAAATACACAACATACAGTATGTGCTAATGGAAAAAAGAAATAATTGAAACTGAGGATACTGATACGACTTAAAACTAATGAAAACGAAATTTAAGAAATCATTAGAATGAATTCAGTTTGAGGTGTTCTGGTAGCCATTCATTAAATTCATTAAAGCACTCTACATAGAGGATACATGAGGAAGAGTGGTGAGAACACACCTTAGATCCTTAAAGTCTCAAAGACATTGACAGACTGTAGAGATGAGACTTCCTGCTAAAGTCAGGTCATTGTTTGAAGCCAGATGAGGCTGAGCACTGACAACGAGAGCTGTGTCACTGTGGGGTCTGGCTGTCATGAACTCAGGAGGATTTATAATCAAATGACCTGTTTATCAGAGACCTAATCAACGCTAGCCAATCTAAAGTAAGGGTTATTGAATTTCACATTTTTGCCTAAAAGTAGAATTTTGTTAAAATGTCATGTATGATTTTATGTATATATATTTTTTATATAACATAGAAAGTTTCAAATCAATCACTAAATAAAAATATTTTGTTTGACAGAAATCTGACTTTTATGATTCATAATTTGAGCAATAGAAAATCTGCATTTTTTGTATTTCTTAGCCGATCATATTTTAAATGAACAGCCAGTTTTGCTGATGTGTTTCTAAAACTTACTACTATAAACTAATATGTAACTGCATAGAAACTTTTAACTCATCAATAAATGCTTCTATTGAATGTCTCTTTTGATTTAAATTTTCATTTTTGTCTTGTGAAATGAAACACTTATAAACTTTGTATTTCAGAGAGAACAACTATTTGAGCCTCTGTATTATCACAGAAAATGCATGTGATTTTTTTCTGTAGTATAGTTTAGTAGTGTTGTAGTGTAGTGATGAAACATCGCTACACAGTTTGAATCTGAGCCAGTATCAGTTAAGTGTTGCTCATCAAATGATTGTTAATGCTGAAGCTTTGTTTAAGGATAACACTGATGATGACAATAAATTCCTTTAATCACTGAACATTGTGTGTTTCAAGCTTCATTTACCCATAAAGTCTGTGAGTGGAGATGCGCTGATGTGTGAGGCTCTGGCTGTATGTGTGAGCCTTTGGGCTCCACTAGATGGTGCTGTTTTAATACAAATCAACACTGAACACTGAAAGAAAATTAAAATGATCCAAAATGATAGTACAAAGAAATTTGAACAAAATAGATTTTCAGATCATCAGATACAGTCAATGAAAGTATAGATAAATGACAAATAGATTAAACTGTCTGTGTGTGTATGTGTGTGTGTGTGTGTGTGTGTGTGTGCGTGCGTGCGTGCGTGCGTGCGTGCGTGTCTTTTCTTCATCATGAAAGTTACTGTGGCTAATGATTGTATATAAAGATACACATAACCTTATTTAGAAGACATGGACTAGACTTATTCACACACACTGATGGTGAGTGTAGAGAGAGAGCGAGAGTAACTGAACTCAATTTAATCAAATGTCAGTGATTTTTAATCTAGCTGGGGAATCCAGAAAACACTCTCTGGAGGCAGATAAAACAACTGAACATACAGCTCCCAGTTCTCAGACAAATCAATAGAAATCTGTGCTTCCTCTGCCTCTGCTAAAAGATCAGTGAAATTTGACGCTCTCCTCCCCCACCTTTGTCTCTCCTCTGCCATGTTTGCATTTTCATGTTTACACAACACACACTTTCTTAGATGTGCAAACACTACCTCTCTTGACCCCCACTGAATCCTTCAGTGATATAAACAAATATTCCTCAACACATTTTCTATACAGTGAGATCCAAAAATCTGAAACCACTGTCCCATTTATTTGAATGGGAACATTGTGTTTCATGCCTCATTTGCCCATGAAATCTGTGTGTTGAAGTGAACTGATATGTGTGTTTAAGCCTTGACTGTATGTATTAACTCTATAGACTGACTAGAGGGCGCTTTTTCAGAAAATATTAACTAAAAATGCAAATGTTCCATGCCTTTTTTGACAGATTTTAGTTCTCTTGCGAACTTTTGTCCATTTGTCCATTGTCCATCCCTTAAGAGCATTTAAAAAATATACATAGGTGGATCTTATTTGGATATCTTTTAAAGGAGCTATTTGTAAGTTTTGCCAATGCTACATAGCTAACATTAGCATTAACAGCTATTTACTTAGAAGAAATGTTGAGAGTTCAGCATCAAACTTCATTCCTTTGCTGTCTCCATCAGTTGAAAGCAACACCAATGTTAACTCTTGTCTCTATCACGTCTTTTCTTCTAATGAAGTTACCATGCTAATCAGCTAGCCCCAGTTAGCCTCATCTCTGTGGCCTCCAATCTGCCCGAGGACGTAGCGTTGCTAAGAAGGCATATTATAACCTATTATAAACACTACGATGGCTGAAGCTATTGTCAAGCGACAATCAACACCACCTGCTGCAAGCAAGAAACCAGGTTCAGTGGAAGTGAAAACTTACAAATAGAACCTTTAATGTGATACACAATGAAAAGTCAGTGAATTGTTGTAGTACAGTACACACTACTATTTTGAAGCAGCACTAATCAATATTTGTATATGAACAATGGGTCAGTAGACCATGTGTAATGTCAAACATGTCACTTGTAGTGAAGACAGTTATCACCAATCTGCAGTTGCATTCATCTCTACTGAGCGTTTTAGAGTTTTAACTTCATTGTTTTGGTTGTACAGCTGCAACTTTACTATTGTGGTTTACATAAACCTTATTTTCAGCCACAGGGGGAGCTGTTTTAAGTGAAAAGGCTCTGATAAACCCACTGTACACTACCTATCCAGCACTAGCACAAGTTAGCAACTAGCTGTCGGACATAGCTGAGCATTCCTGGCAAAAGAGCCTGATGTGTTCTTCGCGATTTGGTGGAGACCAAAACAGAGCTAAAAGGAGAGTGAATACTGGAGTAACATCGTCAGGTTGTCCGAAATATGACTCAGAATGAATGGTAATGTTCATCTGTCTTGGCTAGATCTGTAAATCGGCAACCATTGGCTAACATGCTCACTATATCAGCTTTATAACAGACACTCATTTGGCTGTGTCCACCTAGCTAAAATTAATGCAGTCTAATACAACAGGTCTGCAATAAATCCTCCGTCATCAAGGTTCAGTTTTTGTTGAAACACTGCATTATGAGCCTAAAACATTTTGGACAAAACGGTACGAACAGCTGTCAGTATAACACAATTCAGTTCAACAGCTCCAAAAACTGCAGCCTCTAAAAGGACAGACAGTTGTGTCACCTTGTGTTTACAGATTATTCTACTGTAAACACAAACATATAAATTAATACTGCCTTAAAGGTAAAGGTGTAATTACTAGCTTCAATAGACCAGTGACAGATTGAGAAGACCTTGCTTCAGTCAGATCCTGATTGATTTCCATAATCTAGTCCTGCTTACCAACCTTACAACCATCAGCATCGACCTTTCACTCAGCAGGCCCACCAGCAACACTGATGATGGCTCTGTTCCAGTGAGGTGTGCTGACGAGTTAGCATGCATTGGGAACCGAGGCTGTGGAACTGGCACAGCAGAATGAAATACAGCCAATAGTAATACTGTTAGTTGCGTCACTGTCACCATGAGAAACAAATTCTGCCCTCAGGGACTCTCTCAAACAACACGCTCCTCATCGTGTGCACGGCTGCAGGACTGGTCCACTGTGTGAGATGTTTTCATGAGTCTGCAGTCCTGCAGACTTTGCCTGATGGTTTAGCTCCCAATTCATCATGTTGCAATAATAAACAAGACAAAGAATCTACCACTAAACACAAAGTAGAGGTGAAGCTGATGGAAATGTCACTAGTGTTGCAGGTATTTGGTCATAAAAAAAAAGTATCAGACGTGTTAAAATTCTGACCAGATGATGGTGTTATGGCGTAGGATTCATCCTGAGGGGATCATGAGTTTGTGTACTAAATCTCATTACAATTCATCTAATAGTTTTCAAGAACTTTTATACAAAATTTCACAGCAATTGCTTTAACACTTTCTGAGATATGTCAGTCTTGACCGAAGTAGTAGATTGACTGACCAACAGACTGATATTGCCATCCCTAGAGCCACTAGCATGGCTAAAACAAAACCAAGCAACAGTGGAAGTGACTAGCAAGAACATGTTAAGGCTGCATGTACATTATCTAAAGGTGAGCACTGTGTGTACGGTGATGATCACTTCCTGAATCGTTTTGATCCTGTCTGATCCAACTGTATCTAGGTGTAAAATGGTAGTGGGTTATCCTCTGTAGGTGGCACATCCCCCCACTGCTTTGAGTGTCAACTCTCTTACCTTATCCACACGTCCTTACAGTGCTTTGAGTATAAACACTTATACTTCAACATAGAGGTATTTTATCTGCCTCCAGATCCTGATACCAGTAGGTTTCTGCTCCAGTTTATACCCTAAACAAAGCAATAATGAGGGTAGTGGAAAAGCAAATGACAGAAATGCATTCAGCCATTTTAGGTTGAAAGCATAAGATGTACTTGCGTGTCCTCATGATATACACTAGGGAAGAGCTTTGGTTTGTGGTTCAGGAGTTAGGAGTTGGTGTGTGAAGTGAGGACATTCGGGCTGGCTCTGCCTTCTTCAAGGGGCCAGTTTAGGGTTAGGGTTTGGGCTTGCCCAGGGTTACCCAGACAGCACACAGTGCTCACACAAAGGCATCCCAACCATGAAGGCTGAGAGTGGGCGACGGTAAGTGTCACATTAGCCAACGTGGCCTTTGTTAGCTTATATTGGATGCAACAGTTTATTCTGGACTAATTCATGGAGTACAACATATGGCCTTGGTATTTGTGGAAAATTACCTCTACAGCAGATTGTTGCAACTACAGTGTTACACAGCTTAATGACTGTTCTGACTGGGTGGTCTGGTCTAGTACAAAACTATTCCCTTGACATCAAGTGTTATTTGCGACATATGTTATTTGTTTAATTCTATGTTGTTGTTGTTTTATACCTTTTTTTATACCTATATGAATTCCATTTTATTCCTCTACTGCACTACAGTTCAGAGGGAAACATTACTCCGCTTTTTCAACTTCAACTTCAACTTCATTGGTTTGCAGCAGGCATCATGAACACATCAAAGACATTAAACTATATTGACAATAATAAACATCAAATACAGAACGCAATCATTCCGGGAGTGGTCAGCTCAAGTAAAGAAGGGGGACATTTTTACCCCCTTGAACCAACAACATCAGAACGGCAAACACCAGGCAAATACCAGATCCCCCCAACTTATGCAGTAGGTTTGACATAAATACTGCATCAAGTCAGGTCCATTACATTACATTTATTTAGTTACTAGTTACATACACAACATACAAAAGCTTATAAAACATGATGCATTAACCTAACACAAAATAGTTACATTTTGTTTCAATCAAACAACTACAGTTAAATGATACTTAAATAACATTAATGCATTAGCATTAATAATGAAATATAATGGTCTGATATTCACTGAGGCCATTTTTATTCCTCCGCACCAGTGGTCAAAGGTCATAGGTCAAGGTCAAGGTCACAGTGACCCCAGAAACCACTTTTTAGCCATTATTACTCAAGACTTTACACAGCAAATATGACCAAACTTCACACAAATGGTTGATATTTTATCTGATTCTGGATAAACAGGGATGTAACATGAAACTAGTCTGAGTGGAGGAGGCAGACAACCATGAGGCGGTAATTCTAGTTCTTCATGTACTTATTTAATGTGCTTATACTTTAAATACATTATGCTGATAATATTCACATACTTTTACTTACATAGCATTTTCATTGTAGAACTTTTACTTGTAAATAAAAGGTGTGAATACCTCTTCTATCCTCTATCTTCTACAACCTATTTGGATTATGGTCACATGGTACTATGGTTATACTGTTTAAAAATGCCACTTTGTTCATGACCTTGACAGTACAACTCTGTAATAATACCATGGCAGTGATTGTACACACAGAACAGTATAAAAATGTCATGACATTGTAGAGTAATGAAAAAACAAAACCATAATTTTTGTCATTACAGTTCTAAAACACTGTAATGTATGGATATTATCCATAAACACCTCAGTGGGTGAATGAGAGTCAACTTTAAGCTATATAGATACACTTCATTTACCATTTCTGAGGAACAAACCGCTTTTCCTTCTTCTTTTGTAGGCTAGGTGTGTGTATAAGTGGTACAGTATACATAAAGTCAAATTAATCCCTGACAGAGTGGAGCCAAAGCTGCATTACCATCACAGGACTACCTCAAGACACAGGTATTCCTATACAGATTGTAAGCAGGGATAAAGACACAATTTAAAAAATATTTCTATGCAAATTTCAGATCCAAATTGAATGGGTTGCTTGGACCATATAGTGCATTTGCTTGCAGGTTTTTGTCCAACCTTCAAAACTCACCATGTGTAAATTGTATGTAAATGTAGAATGTAAAATCTTAAGTTCTTCTTCTACTTCTGTGCCCTCTGCTGTGGCCCTCCTTGTGAGCTATAATAACAGATACAGATTTAAATGAAAATATATCAAAATTTCTCTTAATTTATAGCTTTTATTGAACTTTATTAGATTTAATTTAGGATAAAATAGAGGGTGAAACTGGTTCATGTTTAGGATTTTGGTAAGATTAAGATTCTAGTTCTATTTAAGATCAGAGTTTTTATGTTTAGGGGTTAAATGTGGCCAACTCAGCAAACTGGAGAACGTCTGCACATAAAAGGAGACATGAGACATTCTCAGCTGATCCGTGCGGAATGAAAAGGACATCAGCATACAGTTGACCTCCCAACAGTCAGCAGAGTGGAGGTCGATGCAGCCTCTGCAAGGTGAGATTAGGCCCTGCTATCCTTTCCTCACTGTTGGACAGCCATCTTTTAGATGTGTGTGTTTTTTTTAGTTTGTGTCTAAACAAAGCCATGTGGGATGGCAACATGAGCACATATCTGTGAAGGGCTATGCTGCAGAGCTTTCTTTGAGATATATAGATACACAATGTCAATATGAATTAACTTTAAATGAAGGTTAAAATAACCTAACAAACAAGGCCCTGTTAACATATTGTGTGTGTGTGTGTGTGTGTGTGTGTGGGTGTGTGTGTGTGTGTGTGTGTGTGTACGTGTGTATGTGTGTATGTGTGTGTGTGTGTGTATGTACCAGCCTCTGTGTGGCTGCAAGGTGAGATTTTCCCTAGCTGTCCTACAGCTTCCTGAATATTGGTCAGTCTGAGAGCTGTGTCAAGTTAAAGACAAGCAGATGACATGATACCGGAAGTACTTTCACTGCATTCCAGACAAAAACATTATTTTTATTTAAAAATTGAGGCTGAATGTTATATTTGAAAAGCGGTGTCAAGAAAAAGGAAATGTTGGCCTTTATTAATATCGTAAGGTACGTATACTCTCCATATTTTATATATAATTTTACTGATGTTACTTTTTATTCTGAAAAGATTAACCGGAAATAGATTACTGTTGTAGCTAACGACTCTAGCTCGCTTCACACCGGTCTGTCAGCTAAAGGGGGCCGGACTCCGTCCAGTTTTCTTCCTACAAAAACCTCTAGAGTTGACAGAAGATCGTCTCGACCGGGACAGAAGAAAGTAGGCTTCAGAGAATCAAATGCAAAATAAAAGCTATGAAAACTTCCCATTTCCTGAACTTTAGAAAGTGTTTTACATCATCAAGTTCATCCCTGCCCCGGCGGAGTCGCTGAGGACCAGTGACAGGCATCGACAGAAGACTGCATTTATTTTCAGACCCACACCCGCCCTCTTAACATTTATCTCAGTGTTTGTCAAGGTCTGCAAGGAATGGTCGCTGCTATTAGACTGGTCCTGAAACACAGAGAGCAGCAGAGCTCGTCCGCTGTCTTCAACTGCTGTCCGCAGGGAAGTGTTCATGGTGAGTTAACTTACCTCCGGACTGGTTCCGTTGTCTCTTGTACGGGTTTACTATGATGCCAAACTTCTTAATCAGAAATGAATACATTTTGAGTTACCATAGCTTTCATCACAGTTGTATACATTGTAAAACAGTCATCGAGCTGTCGTCTACTTTAAAACATAACGACGTTTAATTCGGCTTTGATCCAACATCAAAAACACCACTAATGTACACTAAAATAACTTTGGAGCTTTGGTATGTCTGTTTTTCTCTCAATTCCCATAAACAAAAGTGCGCCAATGAGGCCGGCAACAGCTGTGAGAGCTAGGGAAAGATTTTATTGACTAAAGTGCTGGTTAGTGAATTATCTATAAGCCGAATTTACATAAAAGCAATGTCAGAATCTGGAAATGGATGTCGTTACTGTTCTCAAGGTGGTCTATAACCTCGCTGACAAACCGAAAAGTTCTAAATTGATTGATTTTTGTATTGAGTTTGTCAAAACATCTTTAACGCGAGAACTGAACGTATTCGCGTCAATCACAGCGTTTCACACCACAGTGCTCAGACAGGGCGCTTTAATTACTGTGGCGCTTGTCAACTGCTGAAGAAGAAACTGAAGTGCTCACGTTATTTGTGCATCTAATTGTATGAATATATACTGTATGCTAATGATAGGGTGCAAAGTGATTTCATCTTGAATAAAATTGGACTAATAGCCATTCTGAGGGAAAGAAGTAATCAAATCATTTTTGAGAAAATGGTTAGTAGTTGTGAATCATACAATCTTTTTGAAGTTCAAGTAGGCTACTCCAAAAATAATGTGAAGTAATCAGGTCATACATTAATAGAGTGTGTCTTTAATAAGATAAATCAGTGGATTAATAGAATAAATGGATGTAGAGGTGGGTAACCCATTTAAAATGGATGCACCAAAGGTCACAGTCCTGTAATGGATCATATATCAATCAAGTACATTTGAACCCGTGGATGGGATCTTCAAAGTGCCAACAATGCATCAAAAGAATGCTTTATAATGGATTTTACTTCACACTGGTGGTTGTTTTTTTTTATGCTAATCACCAGCCAGTGGTCACAGTTCAACCGTGTCATCCTTTGTCACGAGATCACCAGCTACACAATTTCCAAAACTACATTTTAAGTAGGTAATGAGTAATCTGTGGGTTGCATATAATCATGATCCTCTCAGCCCTGCCTATTCATCCGTCTCTTTCCTCCCTTGGGATGATGGTTGGTTTGGTTCCCAGGCAGAATGAGGAAAAGCATTCACAGCGAGAAAAGTGTTTAACAATTATTCCAACAGTATAGAACAGAGCTCTTATGTGAAGTTTAAAAAAATCCTCAACAAAGGACATCTCATTTTTTAGGACATTAGTTTGCTTTACATCGTGAATATGGCAACCAGAATCCATATGTAGGTCTAATTAATGTGCGAATTCATCCAAAATACAGTCATTTTTAGCTTTGCACAGTCTCCATTTGCACACCACCATCACTCTCTAACAGAATAGTCCAAACAAGTGTTCAGTCTGGTACAGAAACCGGCCTGAATTAGCCACATACAGTATCATGAAAGATTTGATAAACATTTGAATGCACACACCATTTTCATAAAATGCAAATTTAGAAATACTCTGCTACTTGGTGTAAAGTTTTAGCAGCAGAATCAGTGATCTACTCGGAGCATTCGATAACTGTGGGATCAGTTTGTTAACCAGTAAGCTGAGTAACACTCCCAAAACCTTGATGTAGTGCTTCAGTTTGAATGTGCAGCAGTCACCACTGTAGTCTAATGGAGCAGTGATTTACACTAGCTTTCATGGTGTATACTGAAAATATGTTGTTTTCATAGAGATTACACAGGAAGTGCTTTAGTTGAATGCAGTTTATGTCCTTGTGATCTTGCCTGCATTTGTGTGTTTCTAAGTGTGTGTGTGTGTGTGTGTGTGTACGTCAGGTTGTTTGTGTTGATCCAGGCCTCTGGGCTCTTTGTGTTTGAGGAGGGGTCTCCGGCCTAGCGCGGCTGACCTCAGGGTTGCTATGGAGACAACAGGAGCCACTTCCTGAATTCTCAGCCCATCCCACAAAACATTATATGGCAGGGATCTCGAGCTGAACCCATGACAGGAGTGGAAAAAAACGGAATAAGGCAAATTCTATTTTAATTTAATTATTCTTTCGATAAAAATGTAGTGAATAAATACTGTAAAAAATACCCTAAGGACTCATCCTGTCAGACTTAGATATGTCTATCTCAGTACTTGGTTCACCTTAAATGACTAGTTTCCATTATTGTTATCCTGTCAAGCCACATTAACGTAATTAATTAGCTGGTTTTCTTTAGCACATAGTTATCAATATGCATAATAATGTAAAGTGTGTTCAGAGATGAGAAGTTGTATTAGTCCATTAGTATACGTTGCCTTCAATTGGTTTACTTATTGTTTGACTTTCTGGCCAAGAACGGGATTATTCATCTTCATAATCTAGACGATAAAGCTAAAATCATCCAAATAGTTTAATGTGGTGGAATATCAATGGTGTAATCAGGTTGTTTCCTGCTTTGTGTCACTGAGGAATAATACCTGTGCAGCCTTTCCACATAATAAGGTTTAAATTGTGACTTAAAATCAGGAAACATTTAAAAGAGAATATTTCAAACAGGACTACTTAAAGAAATAGTTGCGATTTGGGGAAAGTTTTTGACATAAGTGTGAAAAGAAGTCCTTACAGGACGTGGTTAGCATAGCTTAGCTTAAAAACTGGAAGTTGGGGAAACAGCTAGCTTTGCTATCTCCAAAGTCTAAAAATCTGTCTACCAACACCTCTGAAGCTCATTAATTAATATTATATACACATTGTTTAAATAATTGTTTCTCCTGCTTCTAGCCTTTAGCAAAGCTAGCAAGGCAAATCACCCCTGGGCTCCAGCACTGTTCTGGACATACAGACATGAGGGTGGTGTCAGCCTTATCTCACTCTGACAGTTATCACAGTACTGAACTAAGTAGAAATACTTGAACCTGTGTACGTGTGTAACACAATTTAAAACCTACACAAAAAAAGTAACTGTAAGGCATTCATTGAGAAAGACCAGGGGTTTATTATCAACTTTTCCAACATCATTGCACAACATAGTTTCCTGCAAGCCCCCGGTGCTCTGCACCCGAGGGTGTCGAGGAACATTAACCCGACGTTTTTGTCCTTTAAGAGTCAACATTGTTAATAATCAGAATTCTGGTTTCACGGGCCACCAGCTTTGTTAGTATTCAGGACCCTGATCAGAATATCCGCTGGTCCGTTAAACTGCTGACAGTGACTGATACATAAGGTCAGCCTGTCACAGAGAGGGAGAGCTGAACGAAGGAGGAAGGGAGGGCGTTAAAGAAAGGGCAGGAGTTGTGCTATCAGATAAAGAATGGAAACTTGTAGGAGAACTCCAGCTACACACACACACACACACACACACACACACACACACACACACACATGCATACACACACACGCACACATTGACACACTAATGTGAAGGTCGTGGCAAGTGTTAATGAAGATAAGAAGCTAAATTGTAATCTAATAATGAATTCAAGGGCGCAGATTATATTTGTTTAACCTGAATGGTATATCAATCTCAGCCTGTTGACTTGAGAAGGGTGACTGTTGGAGGGACAGTGTTTAAATTGTCTGAGCAATTTTACAGATGTGTCACTTTTTACAGAGCGTGTTTTTTTGTGAGATGCTTCAGCAGTTGGAAATATTCCTGCGTAAATGTGGAAAGTCATCAGAGCTACGGCTGGAAACCTGTAAATGTAAAATCTGCTCGGCTGAGCAGTAACTAGTGAGTGGAGCTTGAGCTGGACTATCCAGGAATCCAGGTACTGAGTCACCAATTACACTTCAGTTTGGAGGCATCTACAGATGGTGTGTAAACATTATATTAGTATTTGTAGTCTTGTCTTCTGGGGAAATATTAAATTCCAAATAAAGTGAAGTTTACAGTTTATGTTGGCTTGGAATAAGCACAAAGTACAAGGAATGGATCATTAGCATTGAGAAAGAGAGAGAGAGAGAGAGAGAGTAAGAAAGAGAGAGAGAGAGAGAGAGAGAGAGAGAACGAGCAAGTAATCAGTAAACTCCATCAACAGAAGATCTACAGAAACCAAGGTTATATACAAATACATTATACTTGAAGGTCTCAGATGATGAAACTCAAGAAAAGCTGCTGAACTTCAAAGGGTGACTTTGGCACCCGACACAGCTAGAGGTCATCTGTAGTGCCTGGGCCCTTGATATAGTGTACCTTTTAATGGTGTTTAACCTGGCACACACACTCTCTCATTGTGTTGGTATATTTGTGATGTAGAAGAAGTGCCTCTTGAGAGGATGAAAGAACGCACAGACACGGTGCTCGCCGTACTTTAAAGGTTTCCTCTGTAGCAGTTTTAAACATCAATATATCACCATTGACTCCACTGTCACCCTGGCATATTTACTGTACACACTTCAGCCGTGACATTGGTAGTGTGAGTGTTTAAAAAAAAAAAAAAAAATCTAGAATCAACAGGTTTCTCTTCTGTGCTACGCATCCCAGAGTTGAGATGAGAAGATTGATATCAGTTCCATGTCTGTGCATTAGCCCAGCTTAACAGGAAACAGTTAGCTGGGCTCTAAAGTTCACAAATAAACATGCTGTGTCTCTTGTGTTTAATCTGGATTCTAACAAATGTATAGTTTACGTTTTGTGGCTCTTTTGGGAGTTAGGCACTGCAACTATTTCTTGGCGACCAGTGCTACAGCTGGAGACGTTGGGTGGACTTATAAACTGTTGTTCATCAGGAAATGGTTATCGCACACATCTCCCCATGTATGGATTAAACAAACAAGATACATGATCTTTGGACAGAGCCAGGCTAGCTGTTTACACCGGCTTCCAGTCGTTATGCTAAGCTAACCATCTCCCAGCTCCCGCTCACTATATGAGAATGGTATCAAATTTCTCATCTAAATCTGGGAAAGAAAGTGAATAGGGACATCTCCCAATGTTGTGTATTTGTGGAGAGAACACAAAAATGTACATTTCAGTGAAGCCTGAAGCCTCAGTGTCATTCCCAGTTTAGAAACACTTATGCTGAATATTAAAGCTATGTTCAGAGATCTGACTGTCATTTTCTCCCCAGTTTTTCAGATAATTAATAAACCCTGTCAAGTTTTTAGATGGCAGTGACTGGGCAAATTTCATTTTTGTTTATCAGCTTTTCAACTGTTATTCAAACCCTTTTTTGTCCAAACCGAAATGCCACCATCATTCAGCAGCGATGAGTGTCAAAAGTTAAGATTTTATCGAAATACAAGCTGCTGCTGTGTTGCGTGAAAGCCAAACTGAAGCAGTGGTCCTTAGTCATGCACTACCAGATATGCACTTCTGCTGATAAGCAAGGCCCCATTAAATAACCTGATTTTTGAATGAAGTTTGGCTTTGACATTCTCAGTGTACAGTAGAGAACAGCAGGAAAAATTCTAAGTATTAGCCTTAAATACTGTCATGTATTTTTAAAATAAAATGTCCATGTATAATCAATAATTACAACAGGATAGGGTTTTTTTTAAAACACAAAACCCTCTTTCTTTTTCTTTCACACAGTGTTAAGCAACAGTGTAGATTGTATTCAAACCTTTAGCAGACACTGTGAGGAAAGACTACAAGTCAGTGTGTACACCTGCTTTTATTTCTCCTGCCTTCCTCCTCTTTCTTCTGTCTTCCTCCTCCTTCTCTCTCTCTCTCTCTCTCCCTTTCTCTCTCTCCCCCCACTCTCTCTCTCCGCTCTGTGTGTCAGCCGGTTGCCAAGTGCTAAGAATCTGGGGAATGCAGGATTGCAATGTTCTGATAAAGTTTGCTTTGTTCCCCAAGTGACCTGAGTGAGAGAGAGAAACAGAGAGAGAGGGAGTAGTAGCCATAAGTACACACACACACACACACACACACACACACACACACACACACGCTGCATACTTGCACATGAGCATCTTGTTATTCTCCACAAAGTGTGTAGACATGGACAGTAATTGAGACATACTGAAGATGCATAAACACGGTTGTGTAATTGGAGCTAAATAACATGTACAGTTGGATAATTAGCCTTCCTGAAGCTTTATCTTCGCTCTGCATTGTCAGACCATCCATTAGGCTTATTTACAATAGACTGTCAGGAGTTAAGAGCCTTCTGACAAAACAGGACCAGGAGTTAAGGGCTCTCAGGGCTCCGGAGGATTACTTAACTGGCATTGCGGAGATTTGTAATTTAAATTAGTTTATTCGAACTCAGTTATTTTCTGCCACTTTGTAGTGAAGTGGAAGCTGATTGACCATTTCAGTCATAGAGGGGAAGTAAATTATGAATCCCGTATCGAATATTTCATCCACTTTCCCAACCTCTTTTGCGTCTTTGTAACAACTACAGACATTGTTGCAGACTGACTTAGGCCGGACTTTCAAAATCCTTACTGATTTTGAAATTAGGTTGCATCACACGCATAAGGGGAGATTTATTTTTAATACATATCAACAGTAGCGTGTGAGCTAAGGTTAGCCTCAAGTTCCAGACTGTTTACCGTTGCTTGGCAACACCATTGGCTGCTCCAGGACTGACATAATCACAGCCGTGATCATCTGATGAGTCTGTGAGCAGTTGGGAGGTTCAAGACCAGATCTGTGAAGTGAACTGGATTCAGACTTGATAAAATGCTATTGAACCCCATCCCTAAACGTGAGGTCTGCATTTTCACATTTATCCTCTCTGGTGAGCATTTTCCAAAAGCTTTATTTTTGGGTGAGTCAGCAATTGATTCTCAAAGCTCCAACATCAACGATGATATTTTGCTTTTAATTAAAAGAAAAAAAAAATTAAGAAAAAAAGAGTTTACTCAAATCTAGGCAAGGCAATGAGAGCATGTCATCGAGTGACAGAAGCTAGAAATGTACTTTTTTACTTTAGATGAGAATATCGATACCATTGTCATGTCTGATGTCTCATGTCTGATAAATTTATTGCTATAGTCAGCAGTTGGTTAGCTTAGCACAAAGTCTGGAAACATGGAAACAGCTAGCCTGGCTACTAGTTAGCACGGTCATGTTAGTATCTACCTTAACGCACCACTGTGTATAATTATAGTCACACAGAGCTGCTAGCATGGCTGTAGACTTCAGTCTTATTACTAGTTTACAAGGACTCCTGTTCCAGCCACTGACTTCAGCGTCTGGTGTGACTCTGATCATTTGTAACGTAAAATGTGGACTAGGGTGCGTTGAGAAACGGTGAAACTAATGCTATTGCTTCGCCCTCAGTCACATTAAACAAACAGATTTATTGGTCAAATATTAGTTTCTTACAAAGAAATGTAAAACAAAGATACTTTTTTGTACAAGAAGCCATTGAACTACAAGGATTGAACTACGTGCTTGGTTGGGTGTGACTGTCTCGAAAGCGGAAGTTCAGACCTGTGGACATAACTCAGCTCTGCATGTAATGTCAGTGTAACTACAACACAAGAATGACAATAGCTTTGAAATTTGGCATCTACATTTTAACCTGAGCAGTCTGAATAGATCTTCTGAACAACGACACGCTCTCACCTTTTACCTCCAACTTCCTTGTCAGGCCGCTACAAAGGCAGGCAGCTAAAATAGCACAGTCACATCCGATCCCATGTAGCAGCAAATGTCAGGAGCTCCAAGCGGCTTTACATTTCACTCTCAATTCAGTTTTCGAACATGCTGGTTAAAAATGTTACTTTCTTTCCAGGAGTTTGACACTTCAGTTCTTTGTTCGTGTAGGAGAGGGAGGGAACGGGAGAAATGGCATTCCTGTCTTTATCTGAGCACAGGACACACATGTGATTACATGCTCTCTTGCTCTTTCACTCTCCAACTCTATCACACACATACACTCTTACTCTAGCTCTCTCACACACACACAAAGGCACATTCATGCTAATGCTAACAAAGACCTGCAAACTCTTACACATACACATGTGCTCTCAGACGCGCACACACACACACACATGCACACACGCACACACACACACACACACAAAATAAGTTATCAAGACCAGTTTAGGGGCACATGCCACTGCCGTGTTTGTGTTATAAACAAAGATGGGCACTGCAATGTCTCGCGTGTGTGTGCGTGTTTGCGTCAGTAGATGTCTTTGTGTGTGTTTGTGTGTGAGAAAAAGTGAATGAGAAATGCAGAGACAAAGGAAGACACAGGAAGTGAGCGTTTGGGTTGGGGGGGTGTAGGGGGTGTGGGGGTCACAGAGGGCACTATGGGAGTCTTCCACATTCATTTGCGTGTGAAGAAGTAATTAGATTTGTGTGTGTGTGTGTGTGTGTGCTGAGCTGTGGGAGTATGTATGATGGCTAAACAGAAAAGCTGAGTTGTGTTTACATGGTAAATATGTGTGTGTGTGTGTGTGTGTGTGTGTGTGTGTGTGTGTGTGGGTTTGGAGTTAAGGTGGTGGAATGTCACATGTTGATAGATGCTTACGGGACAACAAAGCTGGGGAAAGAAAACATAGTGCAGGGCAGTGACCAACATAGTTAATGGTTTCCACTAAGTCTGTACTGTAAAAAAGAAAGAGTGGACCCTGCTGTGACACTGCAGTGTTGTGTGTGAACAGTCCTGTGATGTAGTGAATTATCATAAGATGGCGAAAATTTAACTAAAATTTTAATTTAATTTGATCTTTTGGAGCTATTTCTAAGTTTTGCTATTGCTACATAGCTAACATTAGCATTACCAGCTGTGTACTTACCAGTCTGGAAGAAACATGGTGTGTTCAGCATCAAAGTTCATTCCTTTACTCACCCACACCTGTCTCCAGAGGTGGAAAGCAACCCCATTGTTAACTCGTCTTTATCATGTCTTATCCTCTACTAAAGTTAGCACGCTAACCAGCTAGCCCTGTCCCGTCTCATCCCCTTCTGATAGTGACTCACTGCAGCCGACTGTAATTGCTAACATTTAAATAACTGCGTTCCATTTAACTAGGCTGGTTCCAGGGCCCTGGTAATGTGTATGCCGGTTCACTGACATGTCTTACAGACAGTGAACCATCGTTAACTAAATTAGTTTCACCTATGCTTCTCCTGGTATGACAAGTCAAAACGCCTTGTGGAAGATGTTATTAAAAAGTGACTATAGCTCAGGTAAGAAGAGATCATTAGCAAGACTCAAGACTAATTTAGTAATGTATAAACTGATGAGACAAGCGAGACAAATGTGCATATTTATGAGCCACTGAGTGGGAAACATTGTTCATGTCAGCCTCAAGTTGGAGAAATCTGGAAATTAAAGGAGCTATTTGTAAGTTTAGCTATTGGTACATAGCTAACATTAGCATTAACAGCTATTTACTTAGTTCAGCATCAAACTTAATTCCTTTACTCACCAATAGCTGTCTCCAGTGATGGAAAGAAACAGCAATGTTAACTCTTGTCTCTATCACCTTTTTTCTTCTACTTAAGTTATGCTAACCAGGTAGCCCATCTCTTCACATTGAAAGCTGTAGCCTCCAGTCTGCCCTGAATATGTAGTACTGCTCAGAAGACGAATTATAACCATCATGTCTTGTAAATGCAACAATGATCGAAGCTCTTGTCAAGCAATAATCACCAACACCTGCTCCTAGCAGAGACCACTTACAAATAGCCCAGTTAAATTGATCATCAGAAACCTTAGAAACTGCACAGTTGTGTGTGTGGGTGTATAAAGTATAAAACAAAGCAAAACCAAACCAGTGATGATTGTCTTACGTCTCAAGAGAAAAGAAAGATACAGATACTTGATGTCCAGAATTGCTTTAAGACTTACTTAAGAAAGCGAATGTTTTAGAGTTCACATCGTTCTAACCCTTTCAAATGTTTTCATACGGTTTCATGCAAGTATACAAAACTTAATTTAGACAGTCTTGATGAGCATCAGTTGGATGTCAACTAATGAGGGATAGAAATGCTCCTCCAAATAACGAAGAGGAAAAAAAAAAAGAAATGACAGATGAACAGTCTTACACTAAACGGCTCAGGACAGTGCTTCAGATTTGTAAAGGACAGCACTTGTATAGTTTTACATTCCTCCTGTACTTTTCTGTTATGATGGATTATTCCTCTCAAGCAGGAGCGGGTTTGAGGGTAAGAATAGACAGCAGGAAGAGTGGAAGTGACACAGACAGGCTGTAGAGCTGCAGAGGAAAGTCACCAGCTGGCACTAGGACAGAAGCTACATTTTTCCACTAGTGTTTTTTTTTTTAATTTTATTTTTCCTTCTCATGTAAATGTTGAAATGTGTGTCTCCATTTTATGTTCTTGTTGTTTCTGTGGTTATACGAGTGTGTGTGTGTGTATGTGTGTGTGCACTCCAGTCTGAATACATTTTTAATTCTGCATTCTTAATACAGGTGAAAGAAATCCCCTGATTGAGGTTTGATCAGTTCACTTGTATCCAGTGGAACAACTTCCCGTTCTGCTTTAAACTAAAACGTGGAATTATCTCACATCAGTGCGCAACATTTTCACTTGTTTCACTAAATAAAATGCTAAGATGGACATTTCTTGCATTGCGGTGCATGGTGTGTGTGTGTGTGTGTGTGTGTGTGTGTGTGTTTGAGTGGGTTCATAGGTACTGTCTCCTCTCCAGGCCGGTTGGCAGTCGGGGCTACTGTAAACATCCTTGACTGGAAGCTGGTGTTAGGTTCTGGGGCTTTCAGTCGGATGTTTGCAGCAGCCAACTGCTAGTACCATCGCTACGTTCCACCTGCTGTACGCTGTCACCACTGACACACAACTGTAAGTATAGTGACTGTTAATTCTATGAATGATTACAGAAGGTGTAAAGGAATGGTAAGGTCTAAAAGAATAACTAGGAGGATTATAAGGAGAATTATGTTTTTTGTCGCTCCAAACATCAGTTACTATATCAGTCGTCATAACTTTGTATTCTCCAACCTAATCACTGAGATCGTTACAGCAGGGTCCTGTAGAACAACAAAACATTAACACTCAGACAATCACATGTTGTAAAAAAGCGGGAATGACTACCACAAGGTTTGGAGGGAAAACCTAAAGTAATGTTTTATTTGATGAGTGTGATTTTAGCAACTAAATTGCTGTTTTAAAACACAGCCGACTGAACTCTAGTCAATCTGTCTCTCGTGTGAATACTTTCAAACATTGTGAGGCTGGATCAACCCCTGGCTGTGATAACAAACAGGCCTTATTTTGGACTATATTTTAAATGTGGCATTCTGTCAGAAAAGGGAACTATGGAAACAATCTACAATAGTTCATCATCCCAATGCAAAAAATCAGCCATCAAAGATGTTTACAGGCCTGTAGCCTTGACTTCACTAGTTATGAAGTCTTTCGAAAAGTTGATAAAAAAAGGAAGAAGCATCTTCTCGACCTGTTACCATGTGGAACTAACAGGTGGATTCAGAATGCAACTATAGCTCTTCTCAGCTTCATTTATAAGCACTTAGATAGTAGTATGACTGACTGTTCGTGCATTCATCAGGTTTTTTACATCAGACAGCCTCACCTGCTGGTGCAGGAGCTTGAGCGTTTCGTGTTGGAAACTAAGTTTGTCAGACAGTGAGAATGAAGGGACATTTCTCTGGAGTATCTTCAACACCAACCGGCTCTTGTCAGGGCTCGGTCCTCTCTCCTGTCCTATAGACCCTGTACACTAATGACTGCTGCAGTGAGACTGAGGGCGTTTTCACACCTACAGTTGGTTTGCTCTGGTCCGATTCAGTTGGAGACTTTGTAAACTTAGCATTTTCCCTTTGGTTCGATTTGCTTTCACACAGAGAAGAATTCAAGTGAACCAAAATGCATCCTTACAAACCACGTGAGAACGTTCACTCCTCTTACTGGTCAGACTGTCTGACTGGAGCAGGAAAGTAAACATAGGAAGGTTACGGGAAGTGTCGAGCTCAAACTTGTGAGTTCACCTGTTAGTGGGGTCGGATCCAGTTCAGAACTCTTTCACACCAAAAAGGAACCGCTCCAGTGTGCGTTTGGGACCGGACCAAGACCACCTCCTTGAAAGGGTCTGTGCGCACCCGTGTGCAATTACTGTTTTACTGTGTGCCAAGGGGGAAAATAAACCAGGGTTCTGCTTAACGCTGGAGTGAAAACACCCTGAAAACCATCACATTGTGAGGTTTGCAGATGACACCGTCGTGGTGAAGCTACTGAAGGAGAAGGAAACGTCCCGTGGTCCTGTCATAGATTATTTTTCAAGATGGTGTCAAGAAGACATTTTGGAATTTAATGTAACAAAGACCAACTACATGTGTATTAATTTTAGTTGTCATGACTCCAACCCTGGTTAGGATTTAGAGATTGTAGAGACGTACTTGTACTTGGACACTATAATTGAAAATAAGCTGAGCTTTGATTGTAACACCAATATGTTGTGTAAAAGCCATGCTGCTTGAATAAACTTGTGTCTTTCAAAACCCTTGTTGCGTGGCTGTTGGCGAGTAAAACTTTATCTAATCACAAACTATGACTCAATTCATAGTCCAGGGAGAAATGGCTGGTGGTGATAGTTGTCTCCATTCAGGCTGCTTGGGTCCCAGTGGATGGGAGCGGCTTCATTTCCCCTGAGAGACATGAACATGGGAGGGGGAAAGAAGTAGGAAGGAGGTGGATAAAGGAAAAGAGGAACAGGATGGGAAGAAGGGGAAATTGAGGGAATAAAATGAGGTAAATGAAGAGATGGAAAATTGTTATTCCTGAATAGTTTGGTCTTGATTTTGCCCTCCCCTCCTCATCAGTCAGAGTTGAGGGGAAGTGGGTGTAACATACACTGCAGGGCCACAGACAGGGAAGGAAGGAAGGAAGGAAGGAAGCATTCTAATATTACTCCCCCACCCCCACATTCATCATACCATGAATGAAAACACGCTGTGCTTTTTTGCAGTTTCTGTCTAAACAGACTCAGTGTTCCTTCCTTGGTGCTGGAAAACTCAGGCAATAGTTCAGTTCACAAAAGCTCCTCTACATGGAAAGACACAGTCTAACCAAGCAACTTGTAGACGATGCAGCAGTGCATTTGTTTCTGCTGCAGTATTTAGATATAACTGAATCCCACATCTGTTTATTTGAAAAGAAAGAATGCAGAACATTTCCTGCCAAATCTGCCCCAGTAGAGTACAAATGTAAATGCAGGTATAGAATAGAGGTGTGTTGACTTGTGGACTTCTCTTTGATGGTCCTGAAGAAAGAACATTGTAATACATGAATAATGTCTAAATACTACCAATTTGATGTGTTTTAAAGGGTCAAGTCACCCAAAAACAGATAGTTGTGTTGATGTTTGGTATATAGTATACTGGTATACTGTCTCCAGAGGTGGAAAGCAACACCAATGTTCACTCTCGTCTCTATTATGTCTTTTCTTTTACCAAAGGTAGCATGCTAACCAGCTAGCCTCAGTCCGTCTCGTCACTTTCCATTAGCGACTCACTGTAGCCTCCAATCTGCCCTGAAGACTTGCGCTGCTTAGAGGAGTATAACCTCTTGTATACACAACAATGGCCGAAGCTCTTGTCAAGTGACAATCACCACCACCTGCTCCCTGTGAGAAACCACGTTTGCATTGCAGAGAAAACTTACAAACAGCCCCATTAAAAACAAACCATGTCCAGATCCTATATCAGCCCTACAGCACACAGGTTTCTGTATGTAGAAAGCTCCCAGGTCGCAAAAGTTATTAACATTAAGATCTGCTAACTTCATCAGCTTCAACTTCCTCTGAGTTCTAGGTAGTGTAAACATCCTACACTCTCGGCGTTGGCCCCTGGTGGCCGGGAGTGGGACTGTTTGCACTGTCTGGCTCAGAAACTCAACCAGCAGCAGTGGATGAAAGTTAAAATGAGTTTGTCAGTCCGTTCATATTTCAATTCGGAATTCACATATCATGCTTTCACACATATAATTCACCCAGTACATGATTTTACTCTTACTTTACATAAATCCTCCAACCAAAACACAAGGATAATGTATGGACCAGCTACACTTTTACTCACTCAATAACCAAAGATACTGTAAGTGAAAGTAAATTAAATTTTTAAGTGGATCTCCCGATTCTTGTGTGTTGAGAAATATTCTTACAAATCATAGGTGTAACTCCAAAGTGAAACTGAACAATTGATTTGAATGAATGAATTCTTTCTTTCTACAAGTCCTGAAACAGAATTCAGTCATCTTTATGAAATATTCAATCCGCAGTGCAGCTAAACATGACATTAAGTTTTGTGGCTTTATAGAAAGACTTACAGCCACATTACCACAAACCTACAGCTCCTTTCAGTAACACATCTTTTTACATTTGTGAAATTGTGTCTTTATTCACAGTGACATAAAGCGACATCAACACTGTTAAATGTGACTGGCGGCCTGTGTACATAAAGAGTTATTGGTGTCTAAACGAAAGGATTTGAGCAATTCCTCCGACATCCTCGGTTGGATTGCTGGGGAATGCTTGCCATTCGGGACAGGAAACAGGGAGCGGCACATCTCTGATTGGCTGGATTCCCTGACCCAGCGACCTCGGTCATGGCTGTCCCACTGGGGGTGGGATACACACACACAATTTAGAGTATGTGACAGAGAAAGCAGAAGGAAAGAAGGAAATGGGATAAAAATGATGGAAAATGAACTCATCATATCTAACATAACAGTATATCAGTAATAGTCATTTGAGTGACTGCTCAGTGTTTTAGTTTTAGTGTGAGACCTTTTGAGACTTTGGAAACATGTATTCAGACCTGTCCATGTGTGTAACCTTTTTCAGTATGCATAGGGAATGAATGGAAACTGACATGAAAGTGCACGGACGTGTTTTATTCAGAAAGCTGAAAATGAATAATAAAGTGAAAACATTAATATTTGTGTTCCTCTGTGTGTCATTATTCTGTGACGTGTGTGTGTGTGTGTGTGTGTGTGTGTGTGTGTGTGTGTGTGTGTGTGTGTGAAAGGCTCCTATGGTTTAGTGGCAATAGGAGGAAAGACGTACACGGGAAGCAGAAACAGTGGGTGTTGTCTGTGTGTGAACTTGCAAGTCTGCTATTCTAGGACTAAAAATATACAATCTATAATAAATACATAGGCAGGGAGGATGTGGCTGTTTACAGAGGAATCACTGTGTGAAATCTGTTGGTCAGTTTACTCAGTATAGTCACTATACCTGAAAATGGAAGTTTTAAGATGAAGACAAACTTGAAATTGGTACGAAAACTGTAAACACAGTCTGAAGTGGATGTGATGTCTCTCTTGATTACTATGAATACTAATGCCTATGCATTATGCTGGCGTTTTGACATCGTATATTACATTACATATACATTTTTTTCTGCATGAACGAGTTTCTTCTGTCTGTAAATGGGTCATGTCCACTCTGTCTCTGTATCAGTACTTCTTCCAAGTATTTTTCTGAGTATTTTAAGCTTGTCATCTCTACAGTGAGTCCCGTAGACAGAGTTGACAGGAAGTTAGGGGAGGGAGAGATGGGAAGGGGGAGGAGGTTCCCAGCCAGATTTAAACTGGGGATGTTGCAGGTCGCCTTCTTGAGTCCATTAAAAGTTTTGATATAGTGTTTGTGTATAAACACTCCTTTTTAGACCACCAACTGTTATCATGTGAGCAGGGGCAGAGCCGAGGGGGGCCACAGGTCCTAGCTGGAATCTGGTGGACGAGCAGTAGGGGGCCCTATAAGTGTCTGTGTCCATTGTGTGATCATCTTTCTGTAGCTGTAGGATTTTTTAAATTACAAATGGAATAATGTAATAGAGCTTATCTCACAATAGAATATTTAAAGTTGTTTATTTGGTATTCATTTATTACACTGAATAAACTATAATATAAAAAATGTACCGTTTATCATTACCAAGAACCAGGGTTTTAAGCTTGAGTTTTAACATATTTTACTCAAGTCACTGGACAGTGAGCAACTGAGCAAACTCCATCTCCTGCGAAAGACTGTGAGATGTCAAACTATACTTCCTTTATTACTGTGAAGGTAATGTGGACATGTTAAAATAACATAATTCATATTAGAGCTCCTTTTTCTTGTTTACACTATTTAAAACTGATATATTTTCATAATGCATGTCCTGTATCTTTCTACTCATCTTCTGTTTTGTTATTTTCTGTTGTGATTTTTCTACGATTTATTGTGCTCACTTGATGCTCACATTCAGTATCTAAGGTATATAACAAATTCGGTTTAATATACACAATGAGCTTTTATTTAAATTGGGTAATTACACCATTTTCAGTAAGAAATAATTCATGTTTTTGGATGGAAAAACACAAAAGCTCAAATGTAAGCATACAGTCCTCATGTATACTGTTATGTATAGCTTGCAAAAAAGAATGATTGATGTACATGCGCTCACCACAAGATGGAGCCACAATGTCATGATAACGCCTCCTGGAGGATGACATCATTGCTGCACAGGTGCAAATACCAACCTTTCAGATGTTGTGATGTTTGGCTGAATTCAAGGTTGGATAAAAATGAATTGTGACCAATAAAGACTCAAGACTGTTTGTATGGATAGTCAGTCTAAATAGCAGTGTGAATGAGTGTGTGTGTGTTTGATGGTGATCAGTATCTCAGGATATACACTCTCTGGCTGCTTAAGGATTTCCGGGTCACTGGGCCAGTAACTAGTTATGAAAACAAGATGAAGTTCCTGTTTTCTGCACCTCAGAAAGCAGAAGTGGATTTTCTGCCTTGGCTGTAGTTTCTACCACAAGACAGAGAGCAGGGAAAAACCCCCGAAACCAAAACACAGTTTCAGCATGTCATCAAGATCGAAACACAACACCTTCAGCAAGCCTGCAGAGTCAGGATATTTCATACATGGCAGTAGATTACATGTGTGGAGTAAAGTCTTACTGTCACTGATGTGACGGGCGATCCACTCTGAGTCGACCGAAGTGATCGCTGACTCACAATAGAGCGATAATGCACAGATGCATGCAGATGTTGCAGTCAACGTCAGCCGTCACTGACTCCAGTTTGAAGTGGATGCTTTATAACTGGCACCAGGGTTTATAAGCTGCAACTGATAGCTCAGTTGTAAGCAATAATAATTTTTTTTTTTGGCTGGTGTCTCTGGAGCTGCAAAGCCATTCATTACAATTTAAAAACCCTTGATAAAGTAAAGGGAGAAAGTATTAGAGAGAAGCACACCGCTGTCATAAATGATCCCAATCAGAGCCTTTAACTCACCCAGTCATGACCCAATTTTTAAATTTCATCTTGGAAAGAAATGTTTTGGTCCTCTGTAATTCTAATCAGAATAAGGCAAATTGAAAACCTTAAAAAAACAAAAAATTTAATTATAATAGCAGCCATAAACTTAAAAATTCTAGATGTTATATTAAAATGTTCAAGTTGTCACTCAGATGTACCGAGATACGGCAGAATAATAATTGGAAGAGGAGAGAAAGTTTTAGTTTAGTTGTATTAAACTGAAACAACATAAAGTTTTGATTGTTTTCATAGGTGGAAAACATCCAAATGGTATAAAAAGCAGATTACCCAAATTATCATAACCCACCCAAAACTATTTGTACCTGCTCAGTTACATAAACAGTAGCTCAGCTGGGTGGAAACCCGCTCAGTCTGGCACCGCTGCCCTTCAGGGTTGAGTTGCAGTGATGTGACGACGCGTCTCAGAACAAAAAAGCGATTTCATCTTAATATTCAGAGACAGCTGGAAAACCACAAATGTCTGTTCGTACGGCTTTATTCATCTGTATGATGCTTTTTATAAGTATAAGTTAATTCTTCAGCCCAGTGGAAACCACCGTCAGGAGCAGCTATATTGCTTTTAGGGAAGATCGCAGACTTACAGAAAAGGCAGTGAACTTGACATCATGGCTAATAATAAAACACTGATAAAACTTTTTTTTATTATTTCATTCGAGTGACAGAATTTTGAATGTGACATTTATATAGCATAGTGCCCTCAAAAATTCCCACAGTGCAATGAAAAAAGCAGTCCTCGTGGGATATTCAATACAAAAACATATATCACATTTTAAAGTTGTGAAGATGCCTGCTGTCGTGCGACTCTACACCTGTGAATTTACTGCTCACTGCTGCGTAAACCACTGAGTGTCTGTCACACAGGGAGCAGTGGACGAGTGAAAGAGGGAGTGATTTCAGACACAGTGTGTGTGTGTGTGTGTGTGTGTGTGTACTGTGTATGTGAATATTGCACAAGTCAAGCACACACTGTGATTTGGTTGTACAGAAACTAGTAGCCTTTATTTGAACTGACAATAAGGAACAATGAAACATCCCAGGATGTGTCTTAGTTTCTTTATGCAATATACATAAAACTCAAAGTATTTTTAGATTTGCTTTCTGTGCACATGCACATGCTCGTGTGTGAGTATCATCATAGCACAAGAAGGAGAAGTGCAACTCTGTCCATCATTATACAGATATTTTGCAAGTTAAGGTTTCCAAGTGTCTAAGTTTCAAAAGATATTAAAGATACTGAGTATTTCAGGATGAATTTGGGGGAAATTCGAGCTATGAAAAACAGCTGCTGAAGGGAACTGGTTGATGGATGAAGGGAAGAGCAGGCAGAAAATGCTTGGTTAAGTTTTACGATTTTCATTTTTCTCCAGTTGCTCGGTGCAATCTGCCTGAAGTGGCAGCATCCAGGCTTCAGCTGTCAGACTCAGCATTGATATCTGCAGACAGGCTAGAGGAAAAAAGAAAAATCAGCTCTTGTCAAAAGCATAAAAACAAAAAGTATAGAGCTGTGGTGCACTGTGCTGTTACAGACACGGTCTTTAGTAATACTGTTGTGAAAATAAGTGAGTGCTTGTGATTTCCAGTCTCCAGCAGTGTCTGAACTTTCACAATCTCCCCTCAAGGATGAGAGAGGAGAATATTGTGAAATATCTTTTTAAAGGCGCAGCAGCGTGCTGCACGTCACGCTGGGAGGAAATGGAAGATGAGAGCACAGGAAGCACATGGAGACACCATCTGTTGTTGGACAACAATGCAGAGGAAAGTGCCAAACTGGAGACACACGCACGCATGCACACATACACACACACACACACGCGCGCGCACACACATACATGCACACACACACACACACACACACACACACGCGCGCACACACACGCACGCACACACACACACATACACACGCGCACACACACACGCACACACACACACACACGCGCACACACACATGCACGCACACACACACACACACATACACACACACACACACGCACGCACGCACACACACACACACATATACACACACACACACACGCACACACGTACACACACACACACGTACACACACACACGCACACACACACGTACACACACACACACACACACACACGTGCACACATATGACATAATGCAAATGGCGAACAGCACAAGCATATATTCAACTAAAGAGGAAATGCTGAAAAATAGGATTAGGATGATATGTAATGATAATTACCGTTTTATAAGATTGACCTTCTGCTTCACTATAATATATTAAATGTTAGGGCTGTCAATTTTTCAAAGAAAATTAGAATTTACATAATTTGCTTTAATTCATTTGAACACAACCCACATTGTCTAATCCCTCCTCGATCGTACAGATGGTCACAGATCAAATATATCTTTTTTTTTTACTTCATATTTGAACAGCAGTTAGAATTTGGAGCAAAAAGGGAAATGTCTGACAGTTGACTCAGACACACTCAGTGGTCTTTACTCAGGCAAAAAAAATAGGTACTTGGAAATCAGTCCAACAGGGCAACAGTCATAATTAGCAGGTTAAAGGTACGGTCAAGGCTGAAACTAGTCGTACACTGGTTCACTAATAAACTTCCACACAGGAACAAAAGGCTGGAACACCCTCGCAAATGGAACAAGACGAACTGGCACAGAGGGAAGGAACACTCAGGTTGTGTCCGAAATCCCTCGCTCATTCACTCCTCCCCCTTCACTCTCCGGGAAGTCCGATGTAGAGGAGTGTACAGTGAGCTCTCTGCTAAAATGAAAAAACACTTTCAGACACTCGGGTCATTTTCTCTGCACTGTGTTTTCTGTCTTTCAGCGCAAGCACAATGCATGATGGTCTATATTGCTTGCTTAGTGAGCATCGGTAGTATACTACTTTTCACGATGCATTGTGGGATAGTATGAGTCCACTATATAGGGTATGATATATATATATATAGGGTATAATATTTCAAACTATACATTCAGTCCACTATATAGGGAGTTCAACATATTATAGTGCTGTCTGAATGTATAGTATGAAATATTATACCCTATATACATATAGTGGACTATATAAGGAGTAGTTGGTGATTTTGGACACAGCATGAGACTAAATACTCGGGCGGGGGGGGCAACGAGACACAGGTGCAACACATTAGGGCGGGGTCAGGTAATCACAGGGGGGCAGGAACTGTGACAAAACAAAAGTTTATGATACTGACGGGTTTTGTTCAGCAGGATGATCTTCACTAATGAACACCCGCTCTACGACCTTTGAAGTCTGAACACAATCAGCAGAAAGTTCAATCAGCTATTAGACTATAAACCATGACTTCAACATCACCACCACTAAACCTCTAACTAACCTCTTCTACAAAAGCCTCTTACAAAGTTCGAAATAGTTTGCAAAAGCCTGAGTGTATATCTTCTGCTCCTCACCTGTGGAACAAGCTTCCTGATTTCCTGAGATCTGCTCAAACTGTCGGCTCATTTAAATCAGAGCTTAAAACATTACTATTTGCTGCAGCTTACCAGTAAATTACATATGTAACATCTTTTTAATCTTGTACCATGTTTGCATTTCCTTTTTTCTAATGTCTTTCTTTTTTTTTATCACTGCAGCACTTCTTTTAAAATGGTGTCCTAAGTTTCTGACTTGATTTCATGCAATCTTGACATTGAAATATTTTAATTCATTCAAATTTGTTTTTATTGTTTTTAAATGCAATGTTCTACTTTTAATGTATTTCCATGCCTCTGTAAAGCACTTTGAATTTCCTTGTTCCTGAATGGCCTAAATAAATAAACCTGCTTTGCCTACAAACACAGCGAGGCTGTAAAGGTGGACTGCTGAACAGATCAGGTTTTGTGTTCTGCGTGATGACAGTAACATCCCCGACAACCACTGTAGTCTCATTTAGACACTTGTTAGCAACCGACCTTGTTATGATATGAAAGCTTATATAATCATGACTGGGGTATTCACCGATGTATTTCATGTTGTAGAATAATATGTGAAACTGTCTTGAGCTTGTGTGAACCACAGATCTTATTTCAGTCATCTAACCAACAACACATTCAAAAACCCACAGCCTTTAGGATGAGGGAACAGGAAGCTCATTTCTAGGTTTTTATGACTCTTCCTGCAGCACTCTATTTGTGGTTAAGACTGAAAGGTCTTGACAGCTATTGGTTGGATTGCCATTAAATTTGGTGCTGACATGTCCACCTCAGGATGAACTGTAGTAACTTGGGTCCATGTTGGGTTCATGCTTGGGTTCATCTATCATCTCTCATCATCTCTCATGTATGAACCAAACTCCCATCCGCCCCCTATACTTTTATTTAGTGTCTGTGAGCAAATGTTAGCATGCTAACGTGCCAAACTAAAATGATAAACATGGTAAACATGATATCTGCTAAACATCTGCATATTAACATTGTTATTGTTGGTATGATTAACATGCTTCAGCTAGCATCTATAGCTCAAAGCACTGCTAACATCATGACAGCCTCACAGTGCTGCTGTCGCCCGGTGGCCTTGTTAGAGCCTAGAGTCCAAACGTCTACAGGCTGCACTCTGACTCCTGGGAAGTTTAAAGATGTATGACACACACGCTGTGCTTTAAAGTCACACAGACACGCAGCGTTTTGCTGGTATATTTCTTGCATAATTTATGGTCTGGAACAGGATGTTGGGGAAGAACATAATGTGGGAAAGGAATGTTCAAATGCACTCTGCATAAACACGAGCTGTCATGTCTCTAAAATGGATACAGATTCCACCAGGACCCCGCCACAGAGTTTGTGGAAAAGGAATCTACGTATTTAACCACCGTCATATTTTACTACTTTGTCACTTTAAACTTACAACACCTGCACAAATCAATATTTGTATCAACAGTGGATCAAACGGCTGTGTGTAATGTGAAAGGGAATTATCACCTGACTTTGCAGTTTCACTCCGCGTCTTTTACACACAAACATGCACATTTTCACACTATATAATGAGCAGAGAACTGATGCCATTTTTTTCTGGATTAGGATGTAAACAAGCCAGAATACATCCACACCAATCATTAAACACACCTACACTTTTTCTGCCTGAACGCTCATTATGGAAGACCTGCTCATTCTGCCGACATGAATTAGGTGAGTGCGCACGTAGGAGACGGTACATAAACAAACACACACTCACTACATAAACACTTCTGTGGAATGATGTGAGCCATCGCTGCTATTTTTAAGTGTTATTTAATCTTGCAGCTTCTAAAACCCTCCTCCTTGATTACTCAGGTTGCTCTGTACAGATGGGACGGTTGTGTTGATTTGACTCACAGCAGTGACGCGTCTCAAATCCCTTTACTTACTGACAACAGCTCAGTCCTGAAGCGAGACCACACCACACCACACCACAGTGACATGTCAGTGCAGTCTTAAAGCTGCAGCTGATCATGTTAAACATTTCTGAAGACTACTGGGAGATCTACACGAACATTAGTGTCAAACTTTAAAAGTGAACTGGTGAAGAAACTAAGGATAAGGATAAGGATATTTTATGGCTTCATGTCACAGTGGACTGGAGCGGTGAACACAAAACAAGAGGAAAACTAGGATTACATCCTTGTGGTTGTTTCCTCCGCCAACCAGCCGAGTTACAGTCTCTTCTTCCAGAGTTACAGTGTTGAATAATGACCAGAGGTGTTTTTACAGAACATTATGATGTCACAGCGAAGTTGACCTTTGACCATTTGGATACAAAACATCATCACTTCATCATTTCATCCTTATAGACATTTTGTGTGAAATTGTTTCATAATTAATGAATTAATTTGTGAGTTATGGCCAAAAAAGTGTTTTGTGAGGTCACAGTGACCTTGACCTTTGACCTTTGTCCACAAAAGTTTAATCAGTTCATCCTTCAGTCCAAGTGAATGTTTGTGCCAAATTGAAAGAAGTTCCATCAAGGCGTTACTGAGATATCGTGTCCATGAGAATGGGAAAACAATATTCCTCCGGCGCGGAGGAATCATAAAAGAAAGATTTCCATTTTCAATACGTGCATCATGCATACATCATAACTCTTATGGTAGAGACGTTCAGAACCACGTGAAGCCGCTCTCTTGACAACTCATCTCTCCTGTCTAGTGTTTTCTCATCAACGCTCATCAGAGGCGTCAGAGACGAGTGGAAGGATGGACGCCGTCACTGACGGGAAAAGAAGAAGAAAAGGTTCAACAGGAGTGAGATGAGTCGCACTACAACCGAGCCGACGCTCTTTGAAGACTCTGGCGTCACATCTTTCTGCTTAAGCCCTCTCCAGATGGCAGCGAGCTTTCTAATCGTATCCCACTTATTATCTTCCAACTTCTCCATGGAGAAAACAATTGTCTCGGAGAGGTCTTCAGTCAGTTTGCTATTCGCACAATGCGTGACTCCTTGTGCCTCTCCAGCTCTCCTCACTAACAACTTAAATCCTATTATTCAGCTGGCAGATCTGCTGCAACAGATGTGGTCTTTGTGCTGGAGTATTTCTTTCTTGCCTTGGCTCTGGAAGGCACAGATGTCACATGATTGACTGTAAGAAGCTTCAGGACGGGCCGTGTACATAATGAAGTATTAACAATACATTCAGGCTGCGTGATACACTGAAATAAAGGCCGTCAAGCTTTCTGACAAATGCTGCAGTGTGTCATTTTTGTGAGCGCTTTCACAGGTAAAATATCTGCTGTCGTGCTGTTATTAATCTGCCAGTTGTCTGTTTGTCACAGTCTAATTTAATCCTATATGAATGTGCATTGATGTTTTTCACGCCTTACCAACAGGATCATTTATCTGGACACCGCTGCAAATAACTGTGTAATTGTGTAATAAAAACAGATGATGATAGGATAAACTAACAATGAGTTATGCAAACAACATTCATTAGCAATTAATGCAGGCTTCCAAGCAGAACTCATAACCGCTGTGATCACAAATGAGACATGAAATTATGCTCCAGTTATGAATCCTGATGTTGACATGTTTGAGCCAAGAGTAACACAAGCTGATGGCTCGACAGCTACGCCATAATGTGCTTAATATATGACTGAAATTCCACAATTAAACATGGCCCTTGTTGTTCTATGTTTCGTAATTAAGATGTATTAATCACATATGCAATATGTACAAAAACGATGATAGAAATTAAATGAATAAAATTTAAAGGTCCAATCAGTAATGTTTTGCTGTGTTTGCTGTATTAATATTCAATAACTGCAACCATTTCAATTTTTCTAGACAGGTAAAACTAGCCAGGCTCCCCCAGACCCCCGAAACAACCCATCATGCACTCTGTGCTTTGTTTGCTTCATAGGCCCAGTTCCATCCAACAAGTTGTATTTTGTCATTTAAGAGGTTATCATATATACATTATAACTGATTATTGTTTTTAACCAATGTATTTTCATCTCAAGTTTAAAGTTCAGTAGTTTTAGCTCAGATTTTAAGTTAAGTTAGTTTCATTTGTGTTCTCTCTCTCTCTCTTTCTCTCTCTCTCTCTCTCTCTCTCCAATCGGTCGAGGCAGATGGCCGCCCACCCTGAGTCTGGTTCTGCTCGAGGTTTCTGCTTATTGAAAGGAAGTCTTTCCTTGCCACTGTCGCCTAGTGCTGCTCTTGGTGGGACTTGTTGGGTCTCTTAAAATAATATCATAAAGAAAAGGTCTTGACCTGCCTTATTTGAAAAGAGCCATGAGATAACTTCTGTTCTGAATTGGCGCTATACAAATAAAAATTGAACTGACTTGACTAAATATACACCAATATGCAATCCACCCAAAGACTACAACGTGTTTGTTGACTCTGTATTTCAGGTTCAAGCTACTAATTTGTAAAACCACTTATTGTCAGAGAGGAAGTACCTCCTCCCTTAAGGTGTACTTTCCAGAGGTATTGCTTACTCTAAATTTAGAGAAGTCACCCTTTAAAAAAAAACCCAGCAACATATTTTTGTCAAGGGCAAATTGTCTTTTCACCCTCACCTGTGCCAGTGGTGTTTGCAGTGAAACTGAATGTGCTGAAGTGGAAGGAGGGTTGTTGGGTGTGTCAGAAGCAATGAGGCAGAAAAGTTTTTAATGTCAAAGAAGGTTTAGTGTACTTACATCTCCTTTCTACTCATACCAGGTTTAGTTCCCACTGTAAACCCCTGGACGTAGACATGTCCCACTGAAAACATGTTACTGTTGTTAAACTGATAAACTATCACAGTCAAGGAAAGCTGAGCAGACATGTTTCATTCCATCTCTGTTGTCAGACTGTCCCTGTGCATCACTAGCAACTTCAAGGTCAAAGGTCAATTATAAGTGTAAAATAAATGACACAACAGTGTTCATTTAACCATCTTCACACACAGGACAAAACGGTATTCCATAGCTTTGTGTGTGAGTGTGAGTGTAAAAATTACACTCTGAAATATTAACCTGAACAACAGACATTTCCAATCTCCAAATGAGACTGAAACGGTTTATACGTTAGCATTAAAGATAATAGTGAGAGGAAAACAGCAGTCACCATTATCTGTATTAACTGCTCAGTGAAAGACAAATGATAATTATTCATGACTGACATTCTTTTTATTTCTATTTCTATTTCCTAATATTCAGTATTTAAACCTATATGTCACATACTGTACATGCTCATTCAATTATATTCATATTTACTTTTCTGGTGGATATATTGTGGCCTTACCCCCCCCCCAAAAAAAAAAGCCTCAAAAGGGTTAAGATATATAGTGACAGTCCAACATCAAGCCCAGATGGGAAGCTGTTTGTGACAGGGCTGGGATTTGAGGGTCAAGTAAATGCTCCTTTCTGACTGTCAAGAATGACCAACCTCTGTGTACACTGGAGGATGTCAGTTATTCTGTGTTTTTGTACGTTTCAGTAATCTTCGGCTCCGTTTCCAGCTCCAGTATCTCGGCATACAGCGCTGGGATTTAAGAAAATTTCACTTTTTTTTACTGAGCTTCTAACATAACGCCTTTCATAGGCGCCAAAACCGTGAGGGCTCCCAGGCCAGAGCATGCAGTCGGGGTCAAATCTATATTGATTTAATAACAAACCCCAGCTTGGTGCTAGGTTGGATCAGCTGTAGAGACTGAAGCTGCTGTGGTTGTTTCGCTGTCAGACCCCCGCCGCTAACTCATATTCTCAATCACAGAGCACCCCTTCGATTGATTCAATCTAGCATTTACCACAATCCACCTGACCTAGCACATGCTGAGTGTGCTCGACATAGCGTCATCCTTGTGTTTCATATTGTGTATCGTAAGTGAAACTTTTCATCTCCAGTCCCTCTGTGTGTGAATGTGTTAATTTCCTATTGTGCAGAAATGTGTGCATTTGGCAACCTTTTCCAAATCCGTGTAGCAACAAGTCATGTAGGCTATGGTTTCTGCAGGTTTATCTTGAGTGTGGGGGTGGGATATTCAACTGTTTAGACCAGGGGTGGGGCCGATTTTTTTCTAATCTATTAAATGTCGGGCCAGAACATAATCAAAGGCTAATTTAAGAAACTGATTGATAAAAATGCAACAGGAATTTACTTTGTTACTGTTCACATGTGGTGCTGTGGCCCACAGACACTGAACAGCTGTTATTTTTCATATCACATAGTATGTCCACTATTTCAGAGGGATGTCAAGCAACGGAACCTGAGGAACTTCCTGTCCGAACTTTTCAGATTAAAATCTGACAATCTATTTGCTGCAAACAAAGACCGTGTCTGTCATTCGCTCAACATGGATAGAAGTATAAGCATCTTCAGGTCGGGGTAGATTCTCTATTTGGACATTAAAACTAAATGTGGGACTGTCAGTTCAATATTATAAGATAAAAAATAAAAAATAAAAAAAATTATAATATAATAATAAATAATAAATAATTAAAATAATTAGTTTTGGCCCAGGGGCCTCAAGTTGCCATTCACTGGTTTAGAGCTTCCGCCTGTGACACCATTAACCTGCTGCATTTTTTTTTTTTTTCATATTCTTATGTGGCTTCCATGTGCATATTAATACAACATTAGCTCCAGTCAGATTAGAGCTTCTGATGCATTTGCATGTTTAATCTTCTACCATGAGTTTATTTAACAGTGGTAGCTGTTCAGCAAACCAATCAGTGAGATTATCCCTGCCCCTAGAACCTGACTAACATGTGCTCATCAACTTAAATCTACACATAATGCACAACGCTCACTTTCTTTAAACTCTCTCTCAGTTGAAAAATGTCTTAATCCACATCCCCAGTTTTATTGAGTAAACTGTGGCAAATTTCACATTTTAGGGCAAACATCCAACTGTGGACCACCTCTGCTGAAAAACACTGACAAAACACAGGTGTGTTCAGCAAGCTTAGTGAATAGTCATCTATGGAACAATCACATTTTAATCAATAAGCAAGATACAAACAGTTTCAAGTATTATATATTATTAACCTCTCCTCTATACCAGTTCCTATGGGATTTATTCCTGCTGTAACTGTACATTAATATTACTCATACTGTACTGTGTATGACTATAATGAAAACAATAATGTAAATATCAAAATGCTGTACAAAAAACAGGATGTACAGGAAATTAGCTGGGAAAGACACTCCTTAAAACATACAGATAAACATAAAAAATACAAAAGAGGCACTTAAGAATATCAGATACACACATACCCACACGCACTCACACACATATATGTACACATACAATATACTAAAAATTGAGATACTTGAGCCCATGTGATCACATTATTCACCTGAAGTTATTTTTTACAATTATATCAGATACACTTGGCTGGGGAAGCGGTGTAGAGGCCTTGTCAGATAACGAAAAACAAGGCCGTATCCTACAGGAAGAACAGCTGAACCAGTCAGGAGGAAGCGTTGAAGTCCCGATCGTACGCACTGCCGCCGCATCACACCTCACATGGCTTTTAGTTTCACAGATATCTATCTATCTATTGCACGAGCACAAACACAAGCAAGGTGATGCTGCCAACATCTGATATGATATGATGACGGTGATAATATGATGACCTTGGGAAGATGACAATCTTAATTAAAAAAAAAAAAAAAAAAAAAAAAAAAAAGTTTGGCTGTCAGTGAAAAGCTCAGTTAGAATAATGGTCTACATGCTATTGGATCCTGCACCCTCATTAGAGTACAGATCCAGGGAGAAATCATATTTTTGTGGGATATTTTTGTTATGTAAATGTACAAATTTGAAGATATTGAATATCTAACAAAGATATCAGCAGTAGCACTTATACAAACTTAGCCCTACAAGCTTTTACTTGTTGTATTCAACAAAGTCAACAGCATCACCACCTATTATGTGTTGCCTGGTTGAAAACTACATACGTATAACATGGTTAAATTTTACATATCATTTAGCCAAATTATTGCAAGGTTAGATTATATAGTATATAACAATCAATAATGTTCATGACGCAGCAAGTTCCTGACCATTCATAAGATTATATATGTAGATCCATAATTTGGAGAAAGAAACCTACAGCGCTTTCGACTGGAAGACACAGATTGTCAAAAAAGTGCAACACACGAAACACCATCTGTCTGATACATTAACTTCATTCACAGTCCACATCCAGTCACCATGTTCAGTTAAGTGCAGAAGGCTTTTAGGTGGCACAACAAACCCTGTGGCAGCCATGTTGGAGGTTTTCTGGTACTGATGATGAAATCGTTTTGTCATGAATGTTAGCATGTTAGCCCTAAAACCATAGTAGTTTCTTTCTAGCTTTCTAATTTGAAAATTCAAATACCATTTTAATTTGAGATAAAAGTGTAATATTTGATCTTATTTAATATTCACAGTCAATAGAAGCACAACAGATCATGTAAAATGAAATGCACTTTGATCTATTGCTTGCCCTGTTAGCCTAACTAGACTTATTTCCATTGTTAATACAAAATGGAGGACACTAGCTAACCATCACAGTCAGCGAATGTTAAGAAACATCAATTCTTCAATTTGTGATGGTTGTTATTTATTTAAAACTTTTTTTAGACTGTATGATCTGATTTCTATAACTACGGTGATTTACTAACTGCTGCTGCTAACGCTAGCTAGCTAATGTAGCTTCAGCAGCACTAGCAAATGTATCTTTCTGAAACTACCTCTACCAGCCAGTGTTATCATTTTTATTTTACTCTAAATTAGCTTGTTAACTACTTATCTATCTGAAAGTTTAATGTGCTATTTTTTCTTGTATAAACTAGGGTTAAAAAAGACACAGTAATTTACATTTTCAAAAACAAATGACACTGCCCCCTTTCCCTGAAACAACATGGATACCAAACTCACCTACCAGTTACTTAAGTCCACCTAGATAAAATGTCTAACAGCCTCACAATGAATCCTCCTTCATTAAGGTGATAATGTTCTGTTGATCATTTGGGAGGCTGCAGTTTGAGGTGCTGTTGAAGTGTATTGAATTATACAAAGAGCTGTAGATCTACTGAAATCAGTTGTTTCGCCCAGCGGTTTTCACCCAGGGGCCTTAGGGTCCCGGGCAAAGAGGGGAATAATCAACTACTAGTTTAGCCTACCCTCATTGTTTTGAATGGGGTGGACAAAATAATAGGAACACCTGTCAACATAATGCAATGCAGTTCAACGGCATCATAGACTGGATTCAACATCTCTTTAACACAGTTTCATCAATAACTGAATATTTTAACCTTCATGAAGGAGGATATACTATAGGACTGTTATACTAGTTTTAGCTAGGTCTTGCTAAAAACATGAGGGTATATTTAGCTGTCAGTTGTACCTAGCCACTGTTCAAGCAGACCTCCATGGTGCCAGTCGTAGTTTACAGGAGAGTTTTGGTGTCACTAAAAAGCCTCTATTCTTAACTGTTTCTTATAGATATAAAGTCACACACAAGTCTCTTTTTTTGCTCTATAGTTCTGTACAATTTTCAGAGGGAGCTGCTACCTTCAACTTGAAGACAGTAAAATTGAAAAAAAAATCAGATAAATATTGAGTTGTGCCTGCTATTATTATTATTATTATTGTTACGAGGATTTCAAGTCAAGCTCAAAAATAGGGTTTCCATGTATTGCTATGACAAACCCACCCACCCCAGCCAGTTCGCCTCTTTTATGTACCCCTAATATCACTTCACAGAATTTGAAAAAAAGAGAGGAAAAAACTCCCTGATCTCGCTCTTCACGTTATAATTTTCACTTTACAGCGCCTGTACAAAGTGAGCTCAGTCCAGCTTGCTGCTCAGTGGAACTCCAGCTACAGTGTTTGATTTGAGTAGGCAGGACAGTTTCCCAAAACCATCATGTGACCAACATGCCAATCAGCAGGTAACCTTTGGTCCTAACATGCTCTTGAATCCATATTAAGTAACCATATTTCATACCTGCCACAGATCCAACATTAAATAAGGCAGTCTTCTGTCTTTCTTTCTTTCTTTCTTTCTTTCTTGGGTCTCTCCTAGTTCAGATGGTTTTGGGATTTGGTCCAAGGGGAGATTGTTTAGCTTGGCTCAGTATATGACCTCCCAGCCCCCCCAAACACCCCAGTCCCACATCATTATCCCTAATACAGTAAAACTGAATAATCTGCAATGAATACTATCATAGTTTATGTTAAGCCCTTAACCTGAATTGATTCTAATAACACGTTTATCAGATTCCAAGCTATAACTATTAATGAGTTTTATTGTCCTGACCCTGGGTTTCAGAGTCCTATGGGGTCTGCTAAGAGTAAAGTTCTTCTTCATTTGTTACAATTGAATTGGTTTAATTTTAAAAAGTTTTTTTTTAGTTTTTTCTGCTGTAAAACCTGATAACAATCCAACCTTATTGCTATTCCCTACAAAGGAACAACTTCATTGTACTCGCTCCTCCCTCCTCTAGTTCCCACCAACATCAACGCCCCCTCCAGTCCAGCCATATTAGACCCGAGTACTGTGCAGCCCTTCAGTCCTCCTCCAGCCAAATCCTGGCACATCATGGCATCATGGGAAGACACAATAATCGCATTTCTTGTAGAGGTGGTGCTGTCCTCCTCTCTCCTCTGTTGCTCTGGTGTTGGAGCAGGTGCTCTGATCCCACTGCTCCCAGCACCCACACTACCTCCGGTGCCGCCGCCTCCACCTCGCCTTTTAGGTGGTGGACCCCAGAGGAAGGCGTGGGCGGGCCTGTAGTGCTGGCGAGCGTAGCGAAGCAGGCGTCTGCGGGTGGCCGGGAGGCGGATGGTGTAGACGTAGTACTCCAGGACGCTGTGCTGCATGTTTGGAAGGGTGTTGTGGCACAGCGACTCCTCCAGGAAGAGGCGAACCAGTGGGGCCTTGAATGCCTCATAACCCAGTTCACCCAGAGACTTCAGGATGCGAGTGATCCGCAGGTAGTTGTGCTGGGACCTTAAAAAAGAAGAACACAGGAGAAGTAGGTAAAGAGGTTTGTAAGAACTGGACGAGAGAGGAAACTCTGATAAAACAAAAACTATCTGTTGGCGACATTTTTTTCACAATAATGAAACTAAGAACTATGACAAGCTGTATTAAAGGCCCATATTTTACATTTTTCCAGTGTTTTTTTGTTAAGTGTTGATCCATAAAAAGATATTTTTGTGGTTTTAAGAACCAAAAACCATCTCAGTGTATTTTAACATCTCCTCTCTCAGGCTTCTCTCTGAAGCTCTAGTAACTACAGGTGAGCCAATCAGAAGAGAGGAGGCTCCGAGCCTTTCTTCTGAGGAGCTGACTGAAAATATAAAAATATCTGCTATAAAAATATAGCAGATTTCAGTAAAACACTCAGTGTTCTGTTTTAGCTGCTTGTTTATTCCATTTGTTGTTCAACAGAGGAGCAGAGTGACCTGCCTGATCTGTATGTGAATTATTACAGTCTGGTATGAACAGGTAAATAGCACCTTTTCTTTTCCACTAGCCTCGCAATAGATGAGAACGGCTCCTGTAACCATGGTAACTGCTCACATCAAAGATGCGGCTCAGAATAAACTAATAAACTTTATCTTATGGTTTTATTTCTGATAGTCGTTTGGCCTGAGAGAAAACCAGAGACCATGGTGAACCAGATGCAAAAGACTTTGATGGGATGTTAAAAGCAAGGAGAAGGAGTAAAACTGTATCGAGCAGCTGTTTTATGGTTGAGTATTTGTTGTTTTTCAGGTGGCTGGGATAATGGAAACCATTAGAATGAGGAGCTAAGGTTTAGAGGAGGCTTGTGACCTGAGGAGGTCTGCTAACAGCCACAGACCTTGCTGGGTACAAGGAGAAAAACATACTTAACAAGTACAAACTCCAACAATTAACATTCAGGTGGTTCTTTGGCAACGCGATGACTTCTCTCAGGCCATGAAACCACCAAAATAGGATGTGAAAGAAAAAAATTACCCTTTAAATTACCACTTAACCATCTGTTTGTTGACTTAAAACATGCTGTTTCACATTTGGCTGCTGATACAGGAACAATTGAGTTGCATGGGATTCAGAATAATTGCTTTGCTAAAGGACAAATAATCAGTGTTTGGCAAGTGAGCGATAAGTTGACACAAGGTTCTACACCCCTAAGCTGCTGAACAATGTGTGTGTGTGTGTGTGTGTGTGTGCTGCTTACTCATTAAGGTGCTGGAAGCGCTCCTGCCAGTTAGAAGCACGAGCAACATTTCCGCTCTTATCCAGCAGTTTGATGCCGTAGAAGTCCAACATCAGGGAGTAGGCCGCCAGGAATCTCCTCTTAGCTTCACGAGTGCTTTGGAATTCCTGACAGGATTCAGTACAGATATATTTATTTCTATATGAATACAGTACATCAGTACATCAGAGACCAACGCTGTGTTCAGATTGTCCACCTGTCCACTCACTCTTTCACCTACTATATAGTGTTTGCTACATAGAAAACTCACTGCAGGCAGCAGTTGCAGCAGTTGATATGTTTCCAACACTACTTGGATGTTAAACTGCTACATAATTGTGCATCGGATATTTGTAATAATTCTCCATCGCATAAACAAACATCATCATACATGCTATCTTGCATGACATACAATTTTTTCACATCTTTTATGTGCCATGTATGTTTTAATTTGTCTCTACACGCTGCCTTCGTGTGCATGACGGCTGGCACGCTGAACTGCTACGGCTTGCACGCGTATGTGTTTTCACACCAGCTGCTGCAGCTCTGTCTCTCTAAATAGTTTGCAGGCGACTTAAATGTTGGATTTCTTTTCATCATAAATTAATTTCTGATTTATTTTTGACTGATAATGTCACTAAAATACCACTGTCTCCACATGCAGCTGCTACTAGGGTTAAAAAATATATTCATATTTTTTCATGTCTGTGTCATATTCAGATTCAACCGAGACATAGACAACTGTAGTGGAATGATGTCAATATGACACCAGCAGGCACACGTCTCACGCTTCACGTCACGCAGGGAGTGTGTTGGCTCTAACCCAATAAAACGGGCGCCGAAATGAAAACCGAGATGTTCCACAGCCGCCGTGCACACGTAACGCACCCGGTTGGTTCCCAGCCTTATGCCCGCCAGGCACTCTCAACGGGTAATAAAATCACATTAGCTAGCAGCTAATATCAGCGTCTAGCCTGTCAGCGAGATGACTTCTTCTTCTGCAGCACTTTCACAATATAGTAGATTAAATTCACGGTTGAAAATAAGAACAGCGCTACAACATGGCTGATTCACTGTAGAGTAAGAGAGTGGATGTTCTGAACAGAGCCAAACACACACAGGTACATCTCCATCTTTGTGGTTTTTCATGCATCATGGGTGATCAGATCACATGGAGCATAATGATATAAAGTCTGTTTCACTCAAACCACATCTAAATTTGCTCAAAGACAAATTTGCACTCAATAACATTGAAGTGTCAAGAGCCAAAACTTCCCCCACTATCCCCCCACTGTCTTTCTGTGAAGATGGTGGTTTCGTCCCTTTTGGTAACTGCTCACACATGGAAAAAGTATTCTTATTTTTTTTTGGTTGAATGGAAGCTAAGCACTGATTCAGTGAGGAAGTGTAAAAAAAGCTCACACATTCACACTGTATATCGCGTCTATATGTATTTAAGTTTACTTGTGTGTGTCTTACTTTGATCTCGTCCTGAGTCAGTTCATGTGCGTAGAAGTTGAGCCCTTGTTCTCTTAATGGGAACAGCCTGCAACACAAAAAAAGGAATAAAAAATACATGATAAATAATCAATAATTAACAATAAATAATCACATGAGAGCAGTTTTGTTGATTAAATAATGTAGATTATTAGTTAAGTTGCTAATGCTGTTCACCACAAAGTAAAGTAAAGAAGGTTAGTCCCACTTTTGCTCCCTTAGACATCTCCACAGGTGTATGAGCTAAAATAACCATTCACTGAACTCCTCCAACAACGATTCATCAATCATAGCTTTGCTCTCATAACTATGTGGATTTCTCTACATGCTGACGCTGTGTATAGTAACAAAGATACATTAAGTAAGATACTCTGTATATGAGGAGTTTGACAGGTTTTTTTTTAGTCTTCCCAAAACCAACAATACAAGAGCATACTTGTAATTAATGGATTAAACAGCTCTCATATAAGCTGCAAAATGTTAGCATGCCCAGCTAACCACCTTACTACATACAGTGTAGCACATCAGGAGCACTGCGAAAGAGCACATCATTACCTAACTACATTAGTTTGTAGGTTTGCAGGTTACATGATAAAAAAAAAAAAGCCTCATTCATGATTAGCACACCTAGCACAGTTCAATATTTTTCCACTGTGTGGGGGCTGGTTCTGGAAGCTATCAAAGCTCAGAGTAACGTTGGCATCTCTGTCTTGCAAACCCACCTGCTGTTATTACCGTCACACATCACAAAGCCTTTTCTCCTCTAGTGTTAAAGGTGAAACACAGTTTCGTGTGTAAGCTAAGCGGACAAACAGGATCACGCTAGAATAAAATAACATTTCACCTCATCATACTGATAATACCACGACTAACTAGCTGTACGCTGCAGTGAACGAACAACTCTGTTTCTTTATTTCTACGTCTTCGACTGGCCTCATCAGATGGTGTGTTAGCACGTGCTAGCACGTATGTGCATATTAATAGTATTTTATAGCACATACTGTATCTAACACGGTTCCCATTTCAAAACCAGTCAGCTTGAACCATTAAAAAATCAACTATCACTGAAGCTAATGTTACCTTAATTAGCCAGCTAGCTACAGCCGACAAAAGCCGCCAGTCAAATTCACATCTATTTCTAAAACATCCCATACTTTACATGCAGGAAGAGCAGCTGATGAAATCCTCACTTTATTTCTGTTGACTTTTGCTTGACAACTAGACAGAAAATAGCAGCTCTGACATGTCAGTTACCATGGCTTCTAACACCCAATAAATAATCCGGTCAACTACCAGGAGTTGATGCAATCACGTGACAGGTGTATGACATGGAAACAGACACAGCAGTTGAAATGTCTCACCACTGAATGTAGGTGTGATTGTGCTCCAGTTTGTCGTAGTCGCCTCGCCACTTAGACAGAATTTCCTCTATATAGATACCTGAGAAAAGACGGGGCTGATTAGCTGTCATGCAGGTTTTATTGTGTGTGTGTGTGTGTGTGTGTGTGTGAGAGAGAGAGAGAGAGAAAGAGAGAGAGAGAGAGAGAGAGCATGTTAAAACATTGGATAAGTTCACTAATTTGCTGGTCTTTCCCAGTCAAACATGACCTTTAGCCAAACAAGACTAAACCCAAAGCCAACAGCTCTTCTCTCCACAGTGGCAGGGGGTCTGCATACATAAAGCGTGTGTGTATGTGTGTGTGTGTGTGTGTGTGTGTGTGTGTGTGTGTGTGTGTGCATGAGCTCACCATCAGGTACCAGAGGGATCTTGTTCAGATAGAAGCGTAGGTTACGGTACTCGTTGGGTTGCCGCGGCCTTTTGTAGTTCTGCATAAAAGATCAAACAGATCACACAGGGTGTCAACACTGTGTGTGTGTGTATGTGTGTGTGAGTGTGTGTGTGTCAGAAAGCAACTGTGCATTGAGGTGGTTCTACATTCTTGGGTATCAATGGCACCACAATGACATAATCTTTTCTGTGTGTGTGTGTGTGTGTGTGTGTGTGTGTGTGTGTATGTACCGGGTAGCTGTGACGGTATTTGTAGAGGTCCCTTGCAGCATAGAAACTCCTCTTCATCTTTGGAACAGACTCTGGGGAGTCAGTCAGCTGAGAAAAGACGCAAGAAAGAAAGAAACTTAAAAAAATGTAAAAAATGAAGAAAAAAGGAACAAAAGAAGAGAGTAAAAAAATAACAAAAAAACCCCTAAACAACTTGTGTTTGAACCGATGCAGCGTAGCGCTCATCTGCCATTCAGCTGAATTAAAAGCACAGACTTTGCTTTTGAGGTCGACGACTGTCATCATCCATTTCTTTCTAGCAAAGGAGGACAATTCACATCAGCGCTGCCGTGCAATCACGACAAAAGGACGCTAGAAACTAGGATTGATTCTCTAATAAAATCTGGGTCATGCTAACTTCCACTGGTCAGAAGGGCTGGCAGTGTTGTACTAGGCCTAATCCTGTTATATCTAACTAGATTTATCCATACTATACTGAATTATGCCAAAAACCAGGTTTCATGTTTTAATCACACACTACTAAAAGCTATATTCTGTATGAAGCTTTTTTTGTGTCTGTTTGTGGCTTTCGTGATTTTGACCTGATCCTGAAATTACGTTACAATTTGCAAACTGCATCCTAAATTTTCACAGAAATGTGATGTGTGATTGCAATCATGGCAAAACAATAGTCTGATTTAACCAATTTGAAATCTAAGAAAGAGTCATCCTGAGCCTCTGTTATGATTTTATGACTGATTTTATGATTTCTATTTAAATAAAACTGACTTGACTTCATCCACTGAATCACAGGTCTTCAGATACTCCTGTTACAACCTGCTGGTTTTAATATTTTGACACAGTGTGATGTAGTCGAACATCAACTATTCTGATAATTCAGGCCACTGTGATCATAATCATTATTTTAATATTTCATTGCCTGCATACACCAGCAGGCAGATATTGTAACTTCATTTTGAAAAGTAATATTGAGACTAACCAACTATCTTTAGTGATTAACTGACAAAATTAAGCGTATGCAGTAGTATGGAGTCTATAATGCTATGTTTGCAGGTATATTTTCACAGTACCATATAACAGGTTTTTAATCCTTTTGAAATGATGTGTAATACATTTAGCAGAAGTGTATGTAAATTCATCTCAATTTTAAAAACAGTTTTACAGTCAGCTGTCTTTTTTAGTGCACATTAGTAAAAGTGCTAGATGACTATTTCAGTGAAGTGCTACCTGGTTGATTAAACGCCACAATGAGAAGTGTAGCATGAAAGTTGACATCGTGATTATATCGCTGGCTTTAACCAACGATACATAAAATTGATATATTTTTGAATGAAGTTTGGCGGAGGCTGAATGCTCTCCCCATGAAGACAGCAGCGTGTATCGGGTCTACTCGGTTGCCCTTTCTGTGTCCTGGCCTTGTCAATATTATGCGCTGCCGGTGGCACATGTTACCGCACCGTGTGTGTGTGTGTGTGTGTGTGTGTGCGCCCCCCCACATCCCCTATGTCAACACATGCATCTATCATAACTCCGACTCTACCTGCGGGGACGAGTCTCCAGGGTCTCCGGCGGCCCGGTCGCTCTCCGCCGCGCTGACGGAGTCGGAGATACCGCTGTCATCTTCAGCCGCCGGCTCGTCGCTCTCCGAGTCCGATCCCCACGTCGAGTCGCATTCCTCAACGGTACTCGGCTCCTTGAAACGCCAGCTGCCCAACAGATTTCCCATTTAAAAAACATGCAAAACCTGCTCTTCTTTATTATCCTCTTCTTCACACAGAATATTACATAATTTAGCTCACAACCTCGTTATTCAGTTCGCAGAGCGCTGGGCTCATACTGCCCTCAGAGCGGAGCTTTTAAATGGCAGGAAAGGGGAATTTCCAGATCAGCAGCGATGATGCTTGTTTCTGTATGAGGGGTGATTAGTGCCACAGAGAAGCAGGTGGACGAATTAAAGCTACAAACCTTTATTTTTTGAATGGAGTAAGTATTAACTGTCTTGATAATTTAAAAAACAAAAAAACAAATGAATTAATTGGCAGACTGTATATATCACCAGCAAGTTAATTGAAGAACGAATAAAACATTTGCAGTTTATTGCTGTCATTGATTTGAGTAATTATTAGAATTGGACAGCTTGCTGCATCACTAAATGTGTACCTATTCTAGTAAATCCATTTAAAATAGCTGAAGTTCAACATAATTTTCCCATTCAGTTACTTGTGTTAAATGAAGCTGCACTGCTATATTTCTCAGCTTGTTTAAGTCATATAGTATGACATATCACCGTATACTAAACTTAATGTTAACATGGCCCTGATGCAACCCAATCCTCAGGGTGTTGTCTGTTTTGTGTTGTTTTTGCTATTGACTGTTTTAATTACATTATATATGCAAAAGTCCAACTAGGGACAGGGGTCAAGAATTAGTAATAGCTATAAACTCTTTGTGCAACACATTGGTTTTGTACCCTGTTTTGAGACTATGCTGAATTGCATTGTCCCTATCAAGTAAATAAATAAACTACAAAATAAAATTCCACATAGATTTGTTTTTCTGTAACATTATTTTTTTTTACCAGACATTTTTTGGCAACTGTAAATGTTTTACACAGTAGGCAAAAACATATCTATGTAGATAGACAGGTTGTGTTCAGAGTGCCTTAAATGCATTTTATGACAATGTTTAAAAACAGCACATGCAACCCAATTAATTTACAACACAACATCACATCTAAACCAACCCATAATCTTATTTTTTGTGTTTCTTTTTTTTTCCAAAATTTTATTTGTATAGTGTATGTTGCTGTCTGTTCCTCTAAAGATGATATAGTGTGAAACCAGTATTTTAGCCTGGTCCAGTCATGTTGCTAACAGATCCCTTCCACCTACTGTTGTGTGGCATTAATCACCCCTCATACAAGGTCCCGGTAACAGCAGCATCAGGACCAGAGCTACGTCACGTGACACAGGGACAGGAGTAGGTTACGGTACCACCACACACACACACACACACACACACACACACACACACACACACACACACACACGCACACACTTATGTCACTTCATGAACAAAGGGAAACCGTGAGGGCAGTTTATGTATTTCCTGTTTATAAACACAAGATATGTGCCAATAGTTTCCAGTTGATAGAAATATCTATTTGTCCTTTCTGTGACAAAATGACACTATATCTCAATTTCAATCCTCATATTATTTGAATATAAATAAATATAACAATTTAATAATAAATTTGCCATGTGAACTCTGACCCACATATGTCTTCAATCAAATAGTTGTTGTAAAGAACTGGGGATTTCCCACTATGGTTGTTTGTTGGGTTTCAGAGGAGCACCTGTTATTTTTCCTCATGACACAGTCGCTACAATCACTGCTGAGTTACTTCTTTTATTATCTTGTCAGGAAATATCCTGCAAATGTGCAGTTACCTGTTTTTGTCATGTCAAATTGGGACTTTCCATAAATACAATGCAGAAAGTTTGGAAATAAAGCGGTCACTTCTTCTTCTTCTTATTGACTCTCAATTCATAATTTTCAACTCACCAAAAAAATGGTTTTGCTCAGTCTGCCTCACCTCAAGGTTTCATGACATCTTTCATGACATCTTTTTATGTATGGTAGGATGATACTGACCGTTTATTACTAGTGTTCTGTGGTCCAATCGCTGATATGGTAGATGTGAAGACGTGAAGAAGAAGTTTTCATTCAAATACTGTAGTTATGCAGAAACAGTCTCTCATTAAATTACATTATATTAGTCAAAGGGAAGCTACTGGGCTAACTTCAGGCACACTGACACGGAGCCAAGGATATAGTTAAAATGCCTTCATTGTGTCAGGGCATAGCAGAGTAAAATGTTTAACCAAAAAAAAAGGACGTGGTTGGAAAGAGAAGTCCTTTGCATTATATTAGTATTTGCCATTAGTGGAAAGTTACTATGTAAACCCAAGTACAGTTACCCAACTAGCCTACTAAAGTGTACAATTTTGAGGTACTTGTACAGAGTATTTGCATAGTATTGCGTTTTATTCTACTATATACACTCTTTATTTCAGAGGTAAATATTGTACTTTTTACTCCTATACATTTATTTGAAAGCTATAGCTATTACTTTTCAGGTTCAGATTTTACATGTGAAAACACATGATAAAGCATTAATAATAATATTAGAAACTAGTGAGTCACAACATTTTTGGTTTTTGACTTCTTTAAAAAACTGTCTGGTTGAGGCTCCTTGTTTCAGATACTTTTCTAATGTAGATGAGCATGTGCAAGTGACTGATGGATGTATCTGCTTTTTTTTTTGTTGCTTTATTGTTGTAGCTGTGATTTTATATTGCAGACAAATTTCCCACTGGAATAATAGTCTAATTATATACTGTAGACTATTGTATATATTCTATTCTATTACATATTATATACTGTTCCTGTGATAATGTAGGACTGGTACTTTTAACTAAGTACTTCTTCCACCACTGGTGTATTTGCATTGACCTTAGTGTCATCATTGTTTTTAGTTATGTTTATAATTTGCGTTCTTCAAAAGACAACCTTACTGGAATATCACTAGACGTTACAAATAACTTCACAGCAAATAATATTCGCATCAACCTTGAAAAGTTGACATGAATCCACCCTTATAGGCAGTTTTGTTTTGGTAAAGCCTGCAGGTCGGCCACTCTTACACCGTGAGGCGGAGGGGGAAGCGACAGCTCTTGCCAGCGTGAGTGACACCTGTGACATTGATGTGACTCTGACCATAAGGTGCATCCAGCCCTGCAGCTGCGGCCGCTGCTTCACTGGGTGAAACAAGTTTAAAAGTGAGTTACAGAGGTCAGGGAGAAGTCCTTTTTCCTCCTCAGATGAAAAAAACTTCAAGCGGAAATCGAGTGAAATTGTGGAATGAGGTGATGGAGAGTCGATATCACAGTATCATCAGCACAGTGTCAGCAAGAACGGCAACCGTAGTGATAGTGCTTGTGGTATTTTCAGTGACCCTCTGTAACACTGTAATTTGATATTAATATTCAAACTGTAAGATAATTGATAGAGTGTAATCCTTGTTTACAGAAAGTGACCAAAGCTGCTGACACATTTTATTTTGAGTTTCATGTTTCTATGAAAGTGAAAGTGAATACGGTGTTGAGCAGCCACTTTGGATGCCGTGCATGTTGAACTTCCCAACCATCCCATGACTACAACATAATCTCTACAACCTTAAATCAGTTACTGTTACTGGTGGAAACCCCACAATCAAATGACTTCTATAATCTAATCATCACAATCAAATTACCGACAGTATATGACGAAGAGATTCAGAGAAATCTTTCTGATCATTACCAGTGAACAACAGCAAATAGCAGTTAGAAACATTCACACCTCTGTTAGTAGATTTAAAGATGAACTTTTTCTAGTCAAAGGATTGAGGAACAACCTGTGAATGATCCGTACGAGCCATATACCACAACAGGAAACAACTGGAGTGACTTCACTGCTGCGTTTTCTTTTGTTTACATACTGTTCTTTACCTTATACCTTACAGTATATACTTTTATTGCTTCTATATTGTGTCAGTCACAAAGGAATTCTCTGCCAGTTAGTGTTTTATTTCATTCAGTCCAACCTGCTTCCTCTAATGTGTTGTGGCTGCACTATACCAGAACCTGTATACTGGGAAGTAATGACCCTCATGCTGTATAGCGACAGTAAACACTTACACTGCTACAAGTTGTAAAAACCCAGTATTAATGTAGTAAGGCTGCAAGTAATGATTATTGTTATTACCCAGTGAATCATCTTTATTATTTTCACAATCAGTTAATGAATTTCTTGGTGAAAATAGTGAAAAATCCTAATTTTCTAACACTTACATTACAGTTTCCTAATGACAAACAATACATTTACAGTCTCCTCGTTCTGTCCCAGCAACAGTTAAAACCGAATATACTTAGTTCACTATCATATGACCTAAACGAGAGCATCAAACCCCAACAACTGCTATGTGGAACTACAGAATAATTGGCCTTTCCTCTGACTGAACAATGACTTAAACAATTGATTGATTGACAAAATTGTTGCTGTTGTATTGATTAATTGACTCATTGTTTCAGCTCCACGTTAATGCAACATCAATATCTGCAAAATGCTGACATGTTAACATGTTGTAAATATGCTGTAGCTTTTTTTTGTATAATGTACATTGTTTAAAACAATGTGCGTGACACCACAGTACGGCACCACGAGGGCCGTGCAACAAAATGAGGAATACATTTGAATCCTATTATATAGAAAGGAAGTAGAATGAGAGGATGTATCTATAGGTGCGGTGAGAACATAATTCTCTTTGTACAGTCTGTACAAACATACATCATGAACAATGATGTAATAATTCTGTTCTGCTCACTTATCTAAAGGAGGAGGTGGTACAGAAAGACAGAGAGACAGAGATTCAGAGACGGCAAGCGAAGATTATCAACAAGCTAAAAAATGTCCGTTGAATTATAGCAGCACAGATTAATCCTATATAATGATAATAATAGTCCTTGTTGTCCACGGATGTTGAAATTTGCCTTTGGCTTCGCAGGCTGGCTGAGACACATCATTGTAACTCACAAACAATAAATACAAGAATGAATTAGCACAACATGCACAGTGCAGACAATAATAACAGATATGATTCCACTGTGAATGATGCTTATGAGTTCAACTAAATTATTGCATTTGGTATAAAGGACTTAACTGTTCTTGGTTGCTTTCTCCCTAAGGGCAGTTCAGATTCTTTAAAAAGGGGACGAACAAGATCAGATACAATTTGTCGAGCTTTTTGTTTCACCAACAGTCTGTATATTCACTCTTTTGCAATAATTTCACTGGCAGTGTTTGCAATCCTGGTCACTCTTCAATTAACACTTTCCACAAGACTTCTGTGAACAGTCTCTAAAATGCTCTTGCTTATATCATATGAGTCCAATTTCCTAATTAGATACAAGCACTGCATTGCTTTTTTAAAAATGTATTCTGTGTTGGCTGTAAAAAATGTTGCTTAGGCTCATCCCCTCTGGTAAAGCTGTTGCATTTCCTTCACAGCTTATATTTGGTTTCTTTCAATATATTTTGTCTACTATTTGTTTTAATGTTGCTTATCTGTGTTTTGTCTTGCTGGTTTGTTTTTATTTTAATTACTAACATCAAATAAATTTAGGCATTTAGCTAAGTCCCAGGCACATTTATATTACAGGCATTAATTAAAGCTGCACTAATCAATATTTTTATAAGAACATTGGATGAAATGACAATGTGTAATGTGTAGTGACAAACCCCCAGAAAATTATTACACTGAAGTCAAGAGTTAACAGCTAGCTTGTTAGTGTCTAGCAGGTGGAGCATCCAGCAGCTCAAGACCCTGGTATTTTTCTCAAGTTTGAGCAAAGAGGAGAGTGAATATTGGACTTACATTCAACATTCCTCCAAGTGAATGCTAATGTTGCTCAGTGTCTGCTGGATGTGTAAATAGGGAACTGTTTGCTAACATGTCAAGTCAAACCATATGAGCCTTATAAAGCAATAATAAGTCAAATTTGTTTGTGATGTTCAGCTTGTTGTAGAATTCTGCAGCCAATCAGCCAGAAAAAAAGAGAAATAAAAGGATGACTGCAGCTTTAATGTTACAACAAAAGTTACATGAGAGTTTTGTGAATTCATAATTTGACATGATATCACATTATAAATGTTGGACTTTGTCTACTAACATGTATGTCACATCTAATCTACTGTCATGTTAAATCCACATAAAGTTACATTTGTACTTTGGACATGTTAAATATAACACATCAAATAAATGCATGTAAATGTCTTTGATAAAGAGAGAGGGGGAAGAAATTGTATCATTGAGGAGTGTATCTGCACTGATCCGCAAATAAGGTTTTTTGAGAGATTAGTCAATAAAAATACCCACTAGTAAAAACTTTGTAGATGAATGCAAAGGCAGAAGATGTGTGAATCAATAAACAGTGAGTTGGTTCTTCCTCTCTGCTGTACTTACTGTATATTTACCACCAGGGAGCAGTGTTCTCAATAGAATACTGTCAGGCTGTCTCATCGCCCGCCCTTCCCCACGCGTGTGTGTTATGTATGTGAGTATTTGTGCCTACAGCACATAACCACAGGAGGGGGGGGTGGGCGTGTGGGGTTGTGGGAGAGATTCATAATGTATAGAGATATATGTGCACAGACAGATACACAAAAGACTCTGTGGCTGCCAGCACAGAAGCACCGTGCTGAGAAGAAGCCTCAGAGTGAAATGGGCAGCTCAATATTCCCTGCCCACTGAGCAGTTTATGTTTGTGTGTGTGTGTGTGTGTGTGTATGTGTGTGTGTGTGTGTGTGTGTACAGTATTATATTATGTTTCTCCAGGGATTAACTTGGGTGTGTCTCTGCCATTAACAGCATGTTAGCTACCTATGCTGCAGCTGGAAAACCACCCATCAACAATAATGACCACACGGCACCTATGTGTGTGTGTGTGTGTGTGTGTGTTTGAGTGTGCGCGCCTGTATGTGTGACTATAAGCCAATGTTACTCATTGCGCGTCTCATGAGCTTCCTGTGGCTTGCCAAGTTTTAATTGCTGGCTTGTATGGCAGCAAATAATTATCTGATAATGCAGCCAATACACACCATTCCTACAACACTCTAAATAGCTATACACTACTCATACAGTAGAAAACAATATAGGCTACAAAAACAGGATCTATACCCAGAGTGTGATTTATACAATGACAATAAGGGGGGTCAACGTTTTCTCCAGGGCAACAGGGCGCCCAGTACAGTACAGTACAGGCTTCAGTCACCCGAAGTGTGTTACAGTCCGTACAGTATTTTGCTTGTTTAACTAAAGGTGTCAACTAAATATAGTGGAGTAGAAAGTACACTATTTCCCTCTGAAATGATTTGGAGTGAAATTACGGAAATTCAAGTACCTGAAAACTGAACATAAGTACTGTTGTTCAGTTATTATATTGATAATGAAATAATAGCCAACATCGTAAATGAAAGGCCACGCTATCAGCTAACCAACATTAGGCAGCTAAACCGTAATTTAAGGCTAAAGTTAGAAAATAGCTAATATTATTGTTCATCCATAGATACTTGACACATCTAATTCATAAACTCAGAAGGTAAGAAAGTGCATTAAACAGGCTGCTACTGACATTTACCTACAGTGTCAGTGCAATGCACCAGAGACTTGAGGACGTGAGCCACTGATGGAGTGAGGCAGGCAGACGCGACGCTCAGCTCACATCAAGGTTAAGAAATATGGTACGGTCCACTTTAGGGGTGTCTGAAATCATATAGCAAGATTCAACACGGCTGTGGGTAATACAGTATATTGTAATATCTAAAATTACAGGTAAGAAGATGTGTTATGTTTCAAATGTTTCAACCCCCCAGAAACTGTAGTTTTTGCCTCTTTTAAGGCAGTTCACTTTCAAGTCTTGATCAAGGGGGTCAGACCCCCCCTATTCGATTGCATGTGTAGTGGATGAACAGTAAAAAAAAAAAAAAAAGAGAATCAAAGAGAGTGACAAGCCAGCTGGAGAGAAACACAGTGTGCAGCAGCCGAAAACCAGAACAAAGACACCACAGTGTGGACTGGCCTGCACACTGCAGGTGGTCAGAGTCAAAAAAAAAAGAAGAGAAAGCTACATACATGATGAGCATAGGAAATGTCAAGAAGAAAGGACAGACAATTTTTTATTAGTCTAATTTAGTTTAATATGTAATGAAGTTGCTTTGGTTTCAAGGCTGCTCCCTTTCCAAACCACACAGCCACACAGCCGGGACCCTGTGGTTTTTGGTGTTTTAAAAGTCTTGCTCCTGCTAGTGTGGCACACATGAGAAAACAGCACTATAGGCAGTAAGGAGCAGTCTCTTTGTGATAGTAAAATGGAGTGATAGAGTGAAAAGAGGGGGGGGCGGGGGGGGCAGGGGGGGGGTAGATTCAGGAAAAGACAGTTTTCTCTTCTGTCAAATTCAAGTATATTTGAATGAGATGAGAAACTGAGCAAACCGGTAATCTTTCAGGTGTCATGACCTCCTTGCCAGACTGTTTTGTTTTCTTTCCTTTTCTTTGCACAGTTCACATAAGTCACCTGCCAATCAAAAAAGTGTGTCCTGTAAAAAAACGAGCCGGTAAGTCGTCCGTGCGGCAGCTTATTATGACCCATAGTTACTTTTTGTTGTTAGGCGACATCTAGTGGTCGTAGTAATTATAACAGGAGCAAAGGGAAAAGTGCGGTGACGTGGTATAAAGAGAGACAAAGTCCTCGTCTGGAGGAGGTGGTGGTGGATCGACGGGTCAACAAAACACAGGAATGTGACACAGGAGAGCGGTGTTCGATTCCCATGTGAAATCAGTAGTTTATGTTGTTTCTGTCATCCGTGACCATTCGACAAAGTTCTCCAAGTTGTTAATATTGTAACCATGACAACAAAGATCATCAAAGAGTGAGGAAGTACTTATTTTAACCCAGACCACAATCTTTTCCCAAACCTACCCAAGTAGGTTTTGTGCCTAAACCTAAAAAAGCCATGAGCATTTATTATGCTAACCATGGTGACAAAGGTAGGTTTGCCTCTTTCTTACAGTTTGTGTCTTTATTATTGTAACCATGACGACCAAGGTCCGCTGGAGGGGCGCTATTTCAGGATACAATCCTATGGGTCGTATCAGAGGGTTGAATAAAACGACCTGTGTGGTTGTTCAGTTTGGACTGGTTGTCATGTCCACCAGTGTGACGTCTGTAACCTTTGACATGGTGTTGGTGTATAACTCTATAGCTGCTCATGCTATGTATTCAGCTTGTGTGTGATAGAGCGAGAGAAGGGGACAAACTTACAGCTATAGTCCACATACAGTAGAAGAGCAGAGAATGATGCTGTCTTAAATTTGTTTCATTGTCTTGCTGTGTATTTCAATTAACAGTATCCTGTTTGCCTTCATAGTAAACCTACAGAGAACTCTGTCAGTATAATCTGCAGTGTTTGCTCCATAACCCACTCTATTAATATTAAAAGTGCGCATTAATCATGAATAAATCCCTTTAGAGGGATTTTGAAGTTTAACAGAATACTGTTTCCTCTAAAAGCTGCAAATTAAACATAAGTTTGGGCCATTGATGGTGTGAAAATCTAACCCACATTCTTAAAGAATTAAACATGATGAAAAGGAAAATCATACATTTTTTTAGATTTGCATTTTAAACACTTTTCTATGGAGAGAAAATCCTGATATGTAGGAAGCTCATGCTTTAAATGATTCCTGCTGCATTGGACTAAAAGAGGGTAGACACTGTGCTGGAGTAACTGAATGATAAATAAACGGACAATACATCACTGTAACTTACTGTAACAATGTACATATTTAATTATGTCCTTAAATGTTCTAAAAGGGACTCAAACTGAAAGGCAGAGCAGGATTATCTTTGCATTGACGTCAGAGAGACAAATGTGTTTATGTCTGGACAATCACAGGAATTCAATCGTTCAGCTAATTCAGGAGTGCCCTTTTGACTTCAGTTGCATGCTGCTGTTTGTTTCGCTGGCAGAGATGAAACTCGCGGATCTGAAGCGGGGGATTCACCCAGAGAGGAGACTATGTCCTCGCCAGAGCGACGGACTCCTGTGACATTACTGCGTGCAGCTCCCTCTGACAGTCCCTCTGTCCTAACCTCCTCCAGAGATAACAGCAGCTCTGAGGCTGTAACATCAACCTTCATATAGACAGCTAGCAACTTAAAGTGGAGGGACTGTGGCATCATCCTAACATCCTCATTCTTTTCATGTTATTGCAAACTGAAAATTTAAAATACATCAGTCTTGTATGCCTGAGTATTTTTTCCACAAACAGCCTCCCGGATGTCAGACAGGTGTTTTAGAAGATCATATTAGTCCTGGGCGAAAAAGATTAAACGGCGCACTCACTCTCCAGACTCCACTGCCTGTAATTGTGCATACTGTTTCAAATAAATCAACCTCCCACTCTGGGTGGACAGCAGCTCCTACTGCCCTGTTAGTTGGCTTGTTCATCCGCCCACTCGCTCACAAGCGAAACACATGTAAGCTTCTGTAACTTGAAAAATGGCTCTTGTAATACAACATGTGCTGGACCCTTCAACATCATGACTCCGTCATCCCCATGTCGAGCTTTACAGTTTACATGTAATGTGGGATTGGGACGGATACAGTAAGTGGACAGTTTTTACATTTACAGGTTGTTTCAAGAGATATTCTAAATTTTATCTATGAATCAAAAAGAAAATCTAGTTGTAGTCCCTTTAATTAAAAGAAAAAGACTGAAGCTGTAGAATACCGTGTTAAAGTGAATGACAGAAATTAAATTAAAGGTCCCCTTGAGCTTGTCTCAGGGACGAGGACAAATTCGCTTTAGGTAATAATATAAGGCTTTCAAAGTGTTCGTTATTAAATAAATAAAAAAGACATTATGACATTAATAAATATATGAATAAATTGTGTAAAATATATTCAACTGAACCCAAGCAGGGTTCACAACCTGTCTGATGTGTTCACCTTGGTCCGTTTATGTCCAGTAATGTGAAATGTAGATTAGATTATAAAATCGCCACAGTCTTGGTAAGATATAAGTCCACCTCTGAACCTCTTAAGCTCGAAAGTGGAGGTTGTAAAGATTTTAATTTCAAAGGCAGTAACATAGGTCGGATGTGGGCAGCTGCAGTGCAGTGGCTCCAAGCAGCTAACATCACTAACGTCATGTATCTTGGCATACAATTATTTTGACAAAAATTTGAGGTTTTAAACATTTGCATCATTAGCTAGTCGCTGATTCCCAATACATAGAGTGCATTTAATCGCATTCGCCTCAGGCTTTGTTTTGTCCTCTGTGTTTTCTAAATGTGTTTAACTACTGATTCATCACCGGTGTGCAATGAATCTTGGGACAGGTTGGCCATCGTGGGTTAGAGCAACTTTCTATCTCTATGATCGTCACAGAGTTCTATGTCTTTCTCTGAGGAACGTCTTTAGAGTCAAAATGCTTCAAGGTAACTCTGAATTAACCAGCTGATGTTGCTACAATTAACACCGTCTCTCAACTTTGGTGGTGAATAATAATCCATGCTCACAAACCTTCCTACCTAATAAACAAGCCTGTCCTTGCAACTTGTTCGTCCGTGTTAAGCTGAATAGATAAAAGGAGGTGTTTGTTTCTGTGTCTGTGTTTATTTACAGCATCAGCTAAATAGTTGATACAGAATTATCTTGACATTACTATTGCTTTAGCTAACACGTTCTAACTGGCTCTTTCCGGTAGCTGTTATTTTATATTGAACTCTTTGGGACTCCATAATTCAATTTAAGGGAATACATTTAATAAACTGAGAGCACAATTAAGCATTTTGGGCAAAAATATTATTTTGATTTTGATGATTTCAACCATAGCACTTTTAGCACTTCTTGTCAGTGTTAGCTTAAAAGTTAAAGCTGCTCTAATCAATTTTTTTTTTTTAATACCCTCTAAACTTGGTGAAGGGAAGGGGCGTGGTCCAGGGAAGAAAAGGCTGTGTGCATTTCTCTGTGGACTGAGCGCTCTGATACTTTCACAGTATTAATACAGAACCTAGACCTGCTTTATAATCAAAGAAGACATGGACATCTACCTTTAGACTCTATTGGACCTTTAAGAATGGATGAAATGACTATGTGGAATATTAAAGGGTTCATTTATAGGTATACACCTACAGAATTGTATCACCCAACTCGGCAGTGCTCCTCAGCTCCGCTGAACATGTCAGCTCAATGTTTTGATTTTACAGGCTCAACCCACCACTTTATTGTTTTTGTTCTGTATGTACTGAAATATCTTCATATGGAGTGTTAAACGGCAGCCTCTCCTTCATTAAATAAGTGAAATAACTGACATCACAGGATTCATGTCTCTGGGACTTTAAGAAGGGAAAGATGAAGTTGAGTCTTTGCTCTGATGAAAAACACCTGGACCATTATCACAATTCAGAAATCATCAGAAATGAGTGTTGTGGGAATGGTGTGTCAAGTCATTTAGGATTAACAATCAGTAATCAGCGCAGATTACAGCTCAAGAAAGAAGAAAAGATCTCTCTGCTTCTGTAATTACAACATGTATAGCTGATCTGGAGTCAGCTGTGTGTGTGAGGCACTGCAAACTGCATTCCTCCCAATGAATAATGGTTACAGAATCTGTCAAACTCCACTCCTAACTGTTCAGTGTCGCAACCAAACACATTTTGTTGAATTTCACCTCCATTTTCTGTTCCCCTAGAGCTTTTAAGTAGCAGTGCGCTAGCAGCTAATCTCTCAGGCCGACAGTCTGGCTCATTGCTAATGACTAAGTGTCAGTGTAACAGATGAGGCCGCTGTCTACGCTGACCTGTTTACATACACTAAAGGCTATAGGCGTGAATGTTGCCCATGATAAATCATTCATCCACAGTGGCTAGAAAATGAACTGTTGCCAAATGAACATGAGCCTAAAATGTTGCTAAATCAATACATCAACCCAATAATTGATCAAGTTTTGTGTACTAGGACGCAGTTTTTTTCACATACGACCACAAATACAAAGACTAAGGTGCAGATTTAAAAATAACAAACTTCCTTCATTTAACAGTGGAAGGAGCAGCAGTCTTAATAAGTAGCAGAGTGCTGAAAGCCATCAGTTAATTTTTGGTTTTCTTAAGCCAATCATCTCCTCGAAATAGAAGATACCCAGTTTGGTGCTTGAGGCATTTCTTGAGGCATTACTTTTAAAATGAAAAAAATTTCAAAAAAATTAATTGAATTAAAATTTGAATCTGATAAGCTGAACTCTCTGAGCAGACAGAGCTGCAGGTGTCACAGTGAAGATGGATGGAGGCTCTCGGTGCTCTGGTAGACACTGAAGATGATGTATTGGACTACAGGTTGAGATACAGTGGTGTGCACTGACTTTTCCACAGGTAGAAAATCAAAAAGGGGAACCAGATGAATGTCTGGAGGAATGGAGGACTGTCCTCCCGAGAAAAACATCAGCATTAGTTGTTTCAGCAAATGCCCAAAATGTCATATTTTTCCTTTCAAATGACAGAGCCCTCTTGTGGCTGTAGTAATTATAACTGAAGTAGCATTACATTATTATACAGCAACATATAACATATAACATATAACCATGGCGATGAGGGTCCCTAGTTTGACCTGAACCATCATCTTTCTCTAAATCTAAACAAGTTAATCTGGCTTTGTGGACAGGACTGTTATGCAGTCTCCTCTGTTCTACAGTCATACAGTAGGACGAGTCACATGCAAATCACAATAACTTGATTTGGCAAAATCCGAAAAGAAATGGAACTCGTCTTTGACTTTCACACCATTGATTCAGAGGTTAACTCAGACTTCAGCCATCTGACTTCATTCCGACAGCGGACAGAGATACTGCACAAGGAGAGTAAAGGGTTGGACTGTAGCCTTCCCTATTCGTGTAGATTTACCATTTTAACTGTTCCTATGTTTAAACATTTAAAATTCCATCACATTCGGTGAAAAGCATATAACGACTTCTTTAGGACTCAGGACAAAGTTCAGAACTTGCTATTAACAGGACTTAATAGTCTAGACTTAATTGTGACTTGCAGACAACTGACTTGTTTCCACCTCTGTCATTATCTGACATGGTTGCGGGTGGTAAACGCAGCTTTGCGCCTGCTTGTGTTTTGTTGTTTTTTGATACTACTATTACGAGTCAGAAATTTCACATCCAATAAATTAGGGATTTAAATAATAAATTTTTTTTTTGGATCAACTAATAGTACTTACATTTGTTGTTAGAGGTATCAGTTCTATTATTTATAGCTGTCGAAACACACATACCCACACACACACACTGCTTTTTTGTCTCCTATCCAAAAAAGCGCAGCCAACTTGTCCTTGAGCAAAACACACTGAATCTGGAACAGATTTCTAACTGACTCAAAATGAACATTTAAAATAATCCTGTGCAACTTCAAGCATTTAACGCTCACTCAGTCAGCCAAACTCCAACATGTAATTAACATCTCGTGCACGCACAGTGCACAAAGTATACATTGACACCGTGTTTCTAAAGGGAAGGTCTCCTCTGTTATGCTAATGGGGCTAGATATTGCCAGTAATTCAAGGTTAGTCAAACAGCAGTTTGTTTGGTTGCTGGGCACGCTCGAGAGACTTTCCTGTCCTGGCTCGACAACATGCTGGCAGAGCTACAGCCATCAATGTCACTGCACAGACAGCGCGAGGTAGAGCATTTGTTTCCGCCCAGTCCTGTGTTGTACACAAAGAAGAAGCCAGGCGCAGAGCCAGCAGAAAATGTACTCACAGACGAAAGTATGGGGTTCATAGCTGCGTGGTGCGTTTGTAAGAGATACAAATCGAGGAAGGGTGAGATTTTGCCGCCTTCATGTGCATATGCAAGGCCTAGACATGAACACTTTAAAGGCTCCTGACATTCAGTCGATGTCACAAACTGATGTCCTCAGAGCTGCCGCTGGACTCTGTTAGGACGGATCTTAACTGACTGCCGTGTGTTTCTGTTTTCCCAACCTCTGCACTACCGTCTCCTCGAACTGCACTGTTTTCTCAAACAAATCAGCTTAGATTGCTTCAGCGCTCTCCGAGAGCGAGAACGAGAAAGAGAGATTAATACCAAATGAAATAAGAAAAGAGAGGGAGTGAGACGGGATGGGAGGGGGGGGCGGGGGGGGGACCAGCCAGAAAAGGCACAAAGAGGAAGAGGAGGGAAAAAAAGAGACAAAGAGAGAGAAACTGGGAAGACACTGAGAGAAAATCTTTATTGCATTTTCATCCAGTCGGCCTGACTGGATGGAGGCACAAAAACACACTTATTCTTTGGAGATTTGATTGTAGAAGCAGAGAATAAATTCAGTGCACTGCCAGCTTTCTACAGAGGAGGCAATTTTACCCTTTGTGGCCTCTCTCACAGTCTAATATTGTTCAGCGTTCAACCAATTGGTCAGCGGTATTATTGTAACCAGAAAGTGAAATCTGTGTCAATCACATGACTGTGTTTTGTTGATGTATAAAGGTAAAATGTGCAGTGATTCAGTCTGATGAATGAAAGAGATGGGAAACTGTCCTGAATTTCTTCGAGCCGGTTCAACTTTATGACTTAATTAAATTTCACTGATAGAAACTGTCCTAATTTGATTTTCATATAAAGAACCATGTTCCAACAATTCATTTCTTCTCAAGCATGATTTCAACAATAACGTTTCCACCAGGCATTGTCCTGCTGCTCAGTGAATCTTTGACTGTGTCTCTTTCTGACACAATGTGACCGGTGAAAGTTCATTTAAAGAAGCTTCAGTAAGTTCTGTTAGGAAAGAAACAAATCAACATGAACGCAGACACTTTGTTTAAGAAAGACTTTGACTTGTTGATTAAAGAGATGTGTAGGGATAGAGATGTACGAATAGCAGCCAATCTGAGAGAACATAAATTCAGGCCTCCCTCGCAAACCATCAGACTGCTAATGACAGGTACCACACTAGTTACAAATTCGGCCATTTTGGAAAATTATCCAGATTACAAAACACAAAAACTTGCAAAAGATGTTCAATAATAATATATATATTTTAAAATTATGGGCCTGCAATGCAATAGCATTGAAGGCATATATTATTATTCTGCATACTTATTCGTCTTATTCATCTTACATATCGAAATTTCTGCGCGTAACTAGCAGTTTTGAGAAAACCCAGACCAACAGCGATAAAAGGCGAAAAGATTGAGAAGAGCTGCTTTTTCATCCATTTTAGCTTCGTGGTGAGGTGATCTTTTCTATAGGACTTGTAGCTTTCTGTCCCATATCCCATTTTCAAACACAAGTTTCATCTTAAAAGCTGTTATCTGCCCAGGGAGACAGAGGGGATTGTGTGCCTGTGTTTCCCTCCTCCCCCTGGTGGTCACAGTCGCCAGTGACAAACAGTATCTCCCAACGACACGCACACACATACATTGAAAGACACACAAACTCCATCACCACCATATGGACATTAACTGTAGAAGTGTCTCAGCCTGGTAACACAAGCTCTATGGCAGACGGCTCTACTGCCGCACACGACAATAAACACACACACATTGACAGACACACACAAACACCATTTTACCTTTTTGATATTCCCCTTCAAAATAAGAGTCTCAACCAGGTAGAAAAAACCTCATGCAATTTATACTGCCAAACACAAGAGACACTTAAAATAAGAGTCTCAAAAATGTAAGAGGTAATGTAGGTAACACTAGTTTGATCTGAGAAGCTTTTGTCTATATGGGGATATAGTGGTATAGCTTTATCGCAGATCATCTTCTGTTAGGGCGTGTACACGTGTGTATACATGTCTTGCTGTGGTTGTGGGGACATATTTGGGTTTGAAACCATCAGTGTGAGGTTATTTTGGCCAGTTGCAACAGCTTCAAATGGCTTTTTGAGGGACAGTAACTGAGGTCAGTGTCAGGATGAGTCTCTACGACATGAATGAAACTGAAAGTAACACCCTTTGTACAGAGACCCCACGTGTCTATGGCCTCAGAAATGGGGAGGCCCAGGATGACCTCCGGTGCCCTGTGTGTTACGTACAAGAATCACAAGAGCTGTTAAGTGCATTGTGAAATTGAGCATGTGTATTGAAGATAGACACAATCTCTGCTGGATCGTTTACAGCATGAATACACAACTGCAAGCGTTGCACATTAAACCTACCTGGAACCCAGAGGCTGAAAGGTTGTCCCACATACAGTATCTTCTCATAGGTAGAGAAGGCCAAGCAAAAAATCTATGAGTTTCACTGTGAAGGGCTCACTGGGGGTGGTTTGTGAGCATGATATTGGATGGCTTCAGGTCAGAGTGAATGACACCAATAACCTTCAGGGCGTCAATGGCTGTCAGCACCTGCAGAGACGTAGGACACAATGCAGATGGTTAGATATACAACTGTCCAGGGTGCAAGCTTAAAAAGATCCAGTGGAAACACAGTTGTGTTACTTCAGTATGTAACTTTCTCAGCTGGCTGAGTATGTCGCCATCACTGGCTGATCAAAGCCACACGGTGTTTACCTGGTGTGCTATTGGCCGGATCTCACAGAGAGACAGTCACTCACAGTTACGTTCTACACACAGTTGAAAAAGACTCAAACTCAAACAGGAGACGGGTACGTTCGTTGTATTTGAACGTCTCAAGGCACCGAACTACGATTTTCTTGAATGGGTCAAGTACGCTCACAATCTCGAGTATATTGATCTGTGGAGAAAATAGGAAAATGCAGCATTGAGTCAGCAGTTCATTTAATATGTAAGAAGATGTGAAAAAAAACGTAATCATCAAAACAAATTAAATGCTCTACCTCTCTTTTAGAAGTCTCCTCAGTTTTCAGGATCTTGAGGGGCCACGTCCTGTGATGTGATTAAATTCACACTCTTGGCAGCCACACTAAAAGCTTCCTTCTCCGGTGAAGTTCTGGATGAGGTAGCGATTTGTGCTGCTGCACAATATGTCACTCCTCCGCTCCTCAGAACTCTCCTCTCTTTTGTCTCCACCCGTCACTGCTGAGAGAGAAGCAGTACATGAGGAGACGAGGAGAACATGTGAAGGTTAGCGACAGCACGGAGTCAGCGGGGGATCATTCAGTCCACGCAGCGTGCACAAATGTAACTGAAGCATTCATTGTGCTCATGTAAATTTACCACTGGTTACCATTCTATGACAACATGAGGAAGAACTTGTCTAATACTGAACATGGCATCATGTCCATTTCAGTGAGTGGTATTTGAGAAGCACAAAATAGACTGAATGAGAAAAAAACATGATCAAAAGCTACATCATTTACTACAGTGAATGAATCAATACCACTGTCTAAAAATACTCAGTTACAAATAAAATACTTGTTTTGTAAATCATATATTGGGTACATATTTCTAGAAAAATGTACTTTGATCGATAAAGCAATTTTTCAAACTCTTAATCTGCAAAATAAGTAATAGTTTCGACTGTTAGATAAATGTAATGGAGGAAAACCCTTTTTCTCTGAAGTGGAGTTGACATGTAAAGTAGCATAAAATGTTGATACTTAGTATAGTATAGTTCAAGCAAGTACTGTACTTGAGTAAATATACTTAGTTACTCCTCATTAGCTTGTTTGTGTGTGTTCAGTTTTCTTGCCTCTTTTATCTGATTCACAACAGCTGTCTGAATCAGACCTTGATGGCGTACCACCACAACAAATGCTTTTCAAAATGCTGAATGTCTTCACGGTAACTTTGTTAACAAACTCTGGCTTGTAGGTGTTGAAGTGTGCTCAGGTGAAGGCAAACTGACCAGTATAGCACAAAGTATAAAGCATAGAGAACTCTTGATGGCACAACTCAGCATCAGTTCCATCCCAAAGACAGCTGGAAGACTCCATTAACCCTGTGTGTCCTTAAAACATTACACTGAATGACAGTTTGTGTACATAACGCCACTGTTGGTTTTTATGAAGAAAAAAAAAACACAAAAAAGAATATATTATATATAAGAAATATTGTACATTTATATTATTTTCCACTTTCACTGAATACATTTTTTTAACCAACATCAGCCCTGATCGTAACTCATCACCCTGATTAAATTCATTCATTTTCAGGATTTTAGCCCTTTAAATGCCAGTTTGTTTACATAATGCCACTGATGTTTTTTGAATTACAAACACACACACAAATACAAATACAAATCTTTTCTACACACACACAAACTTGGATTTCCCATGCAGATGTATTTTACAGGTTTACAAAGGTTAGTTTACTACTACAGACACAGAAATTATTTGTGAACATCACTTTACAAACTCAAAATCTTTTTGACCCTGATTGGGGCTCATAGACGTCTAACTGTAGGATGAGTCTAGTAGTTTTTTTTCTTATTTCTTTTTTTTAATATATTTATATTTATATATATTCATATTATTTCATTAAGTTAACAGAACGTTAGCTGAAGGGCAGTAGTTTTCCAGTGCTCTCTTTCTCTCTCTCTGAAAGGGTAAACAAAAATCCCATGACTACTTTCTGAACTCTTCACTTTCCCGAGTGCTCATCAATAACTGATAATTATCATTACTGATGACCATTATCAAAGGCAAAGTCAATGCAGAAAGAAAAGTGGTGTGGAAACACACTGCATCCGCAGCAGTTAGCTTTCACGCACAGGTGAGCTGATGGAAGAGGTCCGTCAACTCATTATCATCGCTGGTTAGGTCGACTGTTCACGGTGCAGGCCAGAGCGATCCTCAGGCCACCAGGAAATGTCCCGGTCGTCCTGACAGGTTGTCCACCACTGGTCAACAGCCTAGCTATGGTGGTTTAAATTATTATTGTTAATTCCTTTATTTACATTATTTACATACATTGAGATCGAGATCTCTTTTTCATGACACCTATGTACCAAAAAAAGACACATACAGTTTATACATAGACGTACAGATATATATTCACAGACATTAAAAATAGACACACATATAATTCACAGACACACATTATACATTTTCACATTTAAGAAAAGCATGTGCAAGTGTGATTGTAAATACTTAAGTTTGACCTTTTAAAATGTTCCAGTGAAATAAAAGAATGTAACTTCATATTTCTTTGGCGCTCGTTCCATCCGTATGCAGCGTAGTGTTTGATACCAGTGTGAACAAGAGGTGCAGCTAAAGTTAAAATGTCCTGTGACCTGACATTGTAAGAGCTGTATTTAAATGTAACCAGAGAGCAGAGGTAACTCAGCCTTATGAATAAACAATATACAATGCTGCTCCGCTGTGTTTGTTAAGGAGAGTCATATAGGATGCAATGGTGAGTGAGAAAAGTGTCACCTGTCTGTGATGATGTGATACACGGAGTCAAGAGGTTTCGGTGTGGTGGGAGAAGCATACGTACGTACAATCCTCATAATCAAGAGCAGACAGAATTGTGTAAAAGCCCACGTGATGAAATCAAAGTATAACAGTGAAGAGGTGGAGCCTCAGACAATAACAATAACAACAACAACAACAATAACAACAACAATAATAAGAATATTAATAACAATTATAATAATAACACACATATACATACACACACCAGCAAACACAATAAAAACAATAAAAAGGCGATATGGAGACAATAAAAAGACAAAAAAATGACAACATCACATAAAAGCAAGTCTATAAAAATGAGATTTAGTGATTCTGCTCGCCTTATCTCCTCGGGCAGGTCGTTCCAAAGTGAAGGGGCCCTGATGCCACTAATGAGCACAAAGAGACACAAAACACACTGTAGTCCAGAATCAGCTGCTGTACTATAACCTCAGCAGCAGGTCAACAGATATATTGATGGGGGGGACATGTTTAGTGCGGTCTCAGTGTTTAGTGAGGTAAAGAAAGAAAGAAAACATGTTTACTGTATCAGTGACACAGTGTTTGTCTGTGCTGCACCTTAATCTGAATTCAAATGAATCTGGTAGCACAACATGTTGATGAATAGGTCTAACCGCAGAAGTTTTTATTGTGGCTGCATCGCACTGTCTGCCTCCCACAACTCTGTCTTTTTTGGCCTCAGTGTGATGCATCATACAAATGGGGATGAATGCGCGCCTCTCCTCAAAGGCATTCAAGTTGTTGCATTCAGTTTAGTTTATATAGCTATTCTATATCAAGTGAACCATCCACTGGTAATTTATTAAACAAATCCAATAGAATATTTTCAATAGTAAATAAAATAGTGATGTAGCATTTATGTGCATTACCTCACTACTTAGAAATGTTAAATAAGTTTGGAAATTGCGTTTAACAAGTAGCACCTACGTCCGACAATAGCGGTGTTACTGCTGCACAACTACACACTGCCATTATTGGCTCGGCAAAAAGAGAAAGCGTTATAAGTGTTCCAGCCCCGCACAGATTACTGATGCAGCAGGTGCCCTGTTTGTAATACATATGAGAATTGGATTTGGCAATAAAAAGGATCACAATAAATAGCTGTGGCATCAACATACCTGGCAACAACTGAAATTAAAGGGCTGCAGCATGAATGTGAAAAAACACCCGACAATACATGGAGAGTGTTATAGGTGTGTATGTACAAATCCTCTAGCTGACACATTACCACATTTTTTCTTCTTCCTGAAGTAGTATATTTATCTTGCACTCTCTTTATGCACAAAAAAAATAAAAACTGTTCCTCTCTGTAATATAATCCAGTAAGGCTGTTTCTCTCTTTCAGGCTTTACTTGTGTGATGTGTTCAGGTCTTCTGGACATTGTGTTAGAGAGGAACTGATTAAACTCTGTGGTCATTATTACACTCGCCGTTATCGGACTGCATATCACATTAACACAGTCCAACGCAATGACATAAATTAAGGCCTCATAAATGACCACAGTGTTGAATTAGCAGTGATAGTATCAACAAGAACTGAACTCACAGAGGAAAGATTTATTACAGGGCTGTGGTATTGAATTGCATCACAATGTAAACAGGTTCCTACTCTCTCTGGTCATTCAGTGTAAAACATAAGTTTTAAAAACACTTACAGTATGTCAGAAGTGAATGGCTGTGTCAGTGCAGACGTTTACAGTTAAAACATATTTCAGCCTTTGGGGAAAATCAGGGAAACAATGAAACCCACAAGTACCATCCTCAACCAGCCAGTCTCTTCAACTCTTACCCTGCCTTTGAGTCTGAAACAGTCTAGTAGTTTCGTGTGTGTGTGTGTGTGTGTGTGTGTGTGGGTGGGGGTGGGGGGTAGTAGAGCGTGTACCATGGAGGGGTAATCCTAACCCTTTGCTCCATATGCTCTGTATCCTCTCTCTCTCTCTCCCTGACTTTCCTGTCTCTCTCTCACTCTCGATCTACCGAGGCAAAGGCAAAAATAACTTAAAAAGAAAAAAGTGATGAACCTGCTGGGACACACTTGTTATTCAAGCTGCACAAAAGTCACAATTGGGCGTTGGTTTATCACTTTTCAGTGTCCCCTGGAAACACTCTGCTGTGTTGTGGGTATTTGCAACACATTTGTTGTCAAACTGATGAAGGTGTTTTCTGAATTTGTGTTTTCTTAAGTTGCGGTGTGTTGAGCTCCCAAGGTCACTATACCTAGACCTCTTTATAATAAAAATAAAACATGGAAATCTCACTTTATTCAATACGGGACCTTTAAAAGTATTCTTGTTTATTGTTCTCATATTACACATATTTACATTTTTTCCTGATTTTTCTCTTCAGTTTTACCCACTCAACCTACCAAATGTCTGAGGTTGTCCAGCCCCAGAGCTTGACAACCACTGATGGAGTTATTTCACCACTTTTTCTGCGTAGCTGTAAAATCTGTGAATGATGCCACGAAACAGACAAAAGTATCTGATGGAAAACGGGTTACGATGCTGTTTTTTTTCACAGAGGACACAGGGACATGGTTAAATGCAAAGATATTAAATATCAGAGTCAGTTATTAGCACTTCTATAAATATAAGACACTCAGAAGTGATTTGAGTCAAACCATTGTTCTGTCAGTCTTGGGAACTAAGAATTTAATCAAGTACATTTTAAATCTAGGTCAATTGTTTTCTTCCTCATTTAAGAGAATGTCAGGGAGGATTCAGGAGAACGACCAATTTAACATCTAATGGAGTTTTATACTCTTTTTTTAGTGCTGATGCCATCAAATGTCAAGCGACGCGTGTGAATGACTTTTTATTCTGGTGCAGAACGTACCGAGTCACCCTCTAATCTGCAGAAGTGCTGGACAGAAACTTATTTCTATGCTAATGGTGTTGACAAATGTGTGTGATCTTATTGCCATTTTTGAATGGATTTGAATTGCCCCCCTGAATTGAATTGTGCTGTGAATTATCATATAATTGCATTTTCAGCCATGATTTATATGCGCACACAGTGTGCTCCAGTTAGTTGGTCATGGCATTTCAGTGGCGGGTCTGACTCCAGACACTGCAGCATGTTTCTCCACCAGTAAACGTCAGTCTTCATCCTTTGCCCCTTTTCCTCCTCCCTCTTTCTGCTCTTTTCTTTTTTCCATTCATTTGTTCTTTCTCTTCTCTTCCTGTCTTACTTGTTTTCATTCATTTTTGCTTTTTCTTCAGTTTCCCCGAAGGCGGTTCTTTCTCTCGCTCTTTTGTCCTTTCCCTCTTCCATCATCTGTCTCAGCTGTATGTGAAGGGATGACAGTGAGGTGCCCTCAGGGTTATACAGTAGTTCTGCTTCCTTCTTAGGACACACACACACACACACACACACACACACACACACACACACACACACAGGCACATACGAACACATGTGAGCACTCACATCTTCTCTTCTGTCATTGTTTTTTTTTCTGTCCCACCAGCACTTGGCATTGACACATTCTCTCCATCTCTTTGTCTATATGCTTCAGTCTGTCACCCGGCCAGCCTACAGTATGAGATCCTGTTGGTTCTACACTGTATGTGTCTATGCCTATATCTATATATGCCAGGAATCAATAGGTTGTTTGAATTTTACCATTTTTATACTAGCCTCCCTACCACATAATAAGAGGGTAATTGATAAAAAAAGAAAGAAAGAAAAATGATTAAGAATGACAGTTATACTGGGATAAAATGCTCCTGAACCCGTACAGAAATGAAATATGTGACATACAGTATATGTCCCTATATCAAGAGTCATGTTGATATGCCATTCTCAGACTTTTGGAACCCATTGCATTTAATATCAACATACAGTATATGAACAGGGTTTTAGATGGATATATATTGATGAAACATATACACAGTATTTGTATGGGGTTGACATACAGTATATGTCAAAATATGAAATTATTCTAATTTCTAATGGGTTTCATATATAAATTTTACATTTGTGCTTTTACTATATATGAGCAGATATCTCATGTATGGAAATTTGATATATGTATTTATATTACATTTTCAAATGAGAAAACTCCATTAAAAATAAGGGTAAAAATTTTACCGCTTCCAGTGACAATCATGGCTCAACTCTATATGAATTAGTTCAGGCTGAGGGCTTCTGCAACACAATGTGCTTTTGCCTAGCTGTGCAACAAATATGACAAATTGCATTATGTGCAAATGTGAGAGGTGGAGGATCCTGTGGCTGAACAGTCACTCAGTGTGTCAGAGCCTGATTCTCCTCTGCAGACCTGGCTTCACGTCTCTCCATCCTCTCGCTCCACTCTGCCACGTGCAGACGAGGCCACAGTCATCTACGTCACTGTATGTCACTGCATTACGTGTCCCTGGCTGCCCTCAATCACACAGGCTCCTGACACCTGACAGGATGTCACATAATAGCGAAGCCTTCAGGATCACTGTCACTGTGGTGACAAGCATCTGACTCAAGTCTGTGTCAAAGGTCATTTTGTTGGCAGACACATCATCCAGGTTGACTTTACTGGGACCAGTTTGTTTACTGGTGATGTTTTTAATAGCCACAAAGCAGAGAGCAGGACCATATAGCCTAACCATAACCATATAGCGGGACATATGGCCTATATCATATTACATTTCTATAGGGGTTTAATTGTTGCATGTTGTTGTGTTATGTTTTTGGTGATCCAAAGACAATAAACTTGTATTCTATTCTATAATTTTCTCGGGAGGCAATAAAAACTTACACAAAGCTTAAAGGAGAGTGAATACTGTAATTAGCATCTGTTTGCCAACACGTTAGCTGTTACAGTGTTATGCAAAAAAAAAACAAAAAAACAATAAATGCATATTTAAAAGTAGTAACTTCTTTTTCATTCATCCACAAACATAATTGATCTTGGATGGTCAGCTAGCTTGCAAATTACCAGCTATCAGCTAGGATAGCTTAGATTTGGAAGCTAACTAGCTAAAAGAAAGTATGGGTATGACTCGGTTTCATTTCATTGAGTAAGTAGCAAGGAAGTGCATCTTCATTAAATCAGCTGGCTCTTTTATCCTTTGCTTTTCATTGGGCTCATGTATAGTTTTCATTTTTTAATTTTTTTTTTTTGATAATTTGATCCGACCATGAGATTTGACTCTGTCTCCAGAGCAGTTCAGCCATTGACATTCACATTTACCTGTGTCATCTGACAAAGCTTTTGTAAATTATCATGACGTTGGCGCTTTGCATGGAAGGGGTGGTCAGAACATACTGTAGCTATCTGCAGCAGGAAGTTACAGTGGTGTGTATGTAAACGTCTATTTTTGGCCCCACAGTGCTCATATGTGCACACACACCACCTATGAATAAAACATGAATAATAATGTGGAGACAGGTGACTGGAAAAGCAGTTTGACAGGTGATTGAAGGGTGTGACAGCGTGACACGAAGAGGAGCGGGGGAAAGATTTTTACAAAGATTGATGGATCAGGGAAAGGAGACACGATGACTGCAAACTTTGACAGCAGGATTTAAAGGAGCAGTACGTATGATTTTATGAGTTGTTGATCGATTCCAGTGACTCGAATGTTACGGCTGAGACTGTCTCACTCTCAAGCTGCTGCATCCAGGCAAATTTAAAAAAGAAACACATCTTGTTGCAACACTGGTCATAGACAAGATAATCTTAGATTTACATTTTTTTTTTTGGAACAAGCCCCCTCAGATGAATTCTCTTGTTTTCAAGGTTTTACATGTGGGGTCTCCAACCTTTTTTACTCTGTGAGCTACTTTGACAAAATAAAAGGGGCTGAGAGCTCCTCGTGGCTTTTAGTACTGATTGCATTTATTCACATACCTCAAACTCACATCAGACTAAAATCTCAGTCATGATTCAATCAAACCTGAACACACAGACATTATAGCACCACTGCAAATAAGCGTGAAATCTGATTAGGAACCAGAGAAAAAAGGAACTCCTTAGTCAGTAACCCAATGATAATTGTCAGTACATCCAAAGGTACATTAACAAACATAGCATAAAAGCATAAGCATAAGAGCATAAAATAGCTAATTTGCTACACTCGCTAAACAAACATGGACTGAAAAAAAAAACAGGGCTCAAGTTGAAGCCCACAGTTTAACTCGTTTCATCCATGGCAACATATTCCCTGTTTCTTGAAAAATTCCTGTTCTGTTTTCGGTTTTTGGAAAAGACCAGGGGGTCGGATTCCTGCCACAAATTCAGTAGGCCTGTAATTGCTGCACAAATAGCCTATATGATGATAATAATAGCCTATTGTTGTATTTTATTGATTAAAAAATAAATAAATAAATGAGTAAGTTGTCCTTTCCGCATGGCCCGGTAGCGAATATGCCGCGGCCCAGTACCCGGTGGTTGGGACCACTGGCATGCAGCATATCCGACATAAATTAACTTGACAGTGTAACTCATTTGACTGACAACTGACAAACAGTGATTTGGTATTTAAGAGCACCCTCTACAACACCAAATCACTGTTTGTCAGTTGTGTCAGGTATGTCTGTGTATTTGATTTAGTTGCATTTGGAGTAGATTTACTGAGTGAAGTTGTGGGTGAGCTACTGGTAGCTTGCGAGCCACATGTTGGAGACCCCCATTCTACATAAAATAAAATAAATCCTTCCACTGCGTAAGTTACTAAAAATATCCGAAGCCATCTTAGTCAAAACAATCTCATTTGTAATTAAATTTTTCTTGATGCTTCATCTTAATTTTTTGAAATTGCTCATTGTGTATGAACAGAAAGGAGAACATGCAATCAAGGTTGATAAAGCATGATAATTTAATATTGGAATAAAGCCTTTTCACTATCACGTCAGTCTCTTAAAAGTGATTCATCGTCGAGTAAACCCATTACTTGGTTTCCACCCAATATCACTGAGCATGAGGCTGATTAAGCCTCCAGAAGTCATTTTGTTTGAGGACGATGTAAAACCCAACAACTCTCAAAGCGCCAAACATGGTGCTACAAAGTACCCATCCCCCCCTGTTAAACATCAGCTCTCTCAGGCCGCTACCTAATCCAAACAATCAAAGGTTCTTTCATCCTGTGAAATTATGAGCTTGTTTGCATGCTATTAGTTTGGTCTGAACCAACTCTATTAGCACGGATCAGTGATTTCTCTTCCCTTTCCTCCCAACAGATCTCTTGATCCGTGTTGTGTGCATAATTAACCATCATTGATTAGCTTCTCGGCTCAAGTGGAGAGCACCAGTAAACCAGGAAGCTCCTGCACTTATGTGTTTCAAGGACCCTTAAATGGTTCCACAACAGACCAGTGACCCCTGTATGATCCAATTCTGTTTAGATGAACCACCACATGAAAAGTCAGCTGTGCTTAGATATGACCTTGGACAGTCAAGGTGATGATGGCACATGGGAGAGGAGAGACTATATCATTAACAGCGACATGTTTTTGCCTTTCAAAATTGGCCATTGTGTCAGGTTACATACAGCAGAAGACAAGATGTCAGAACCTGACCAATCGTTGCTTGCCGTGTTTTGTGACCTATGTAGGTGATCAGACAGGAAGTGCCAGAGACTGACTCACTGTTCCACCTCACTGCACCGACAACACAATTTCTCTTTTGCTTCGTCATGTTTACGGTTGTGTGCGGAAGAGCACTCCGCGCTCCTGTGAGTCAGTGTCGTAGAAGTTGTCAGATGTACGGTGGCCCGGAGAGCTCAATACATGCAAACAGACAAAACAAATTGATGATGATGTTTTCTGAATTTGTTTGTGTTTGTTGTATCTGTTTACATGTGTTCTCTTAAATTCCAGTATGTTGAGCTCTCTGGGCCTACATACAGATGGGATTAGAGATGGCAAAACAATTCAGATATGCTCATTATGTTAGTTGTTTTCCACTACGACATGCTACATGCGATAAAATGTCCATTTTCATCCCCATTGGTTTTCATCTGTTGGGTCTGGGTGGGCTGATATGTCGTCTCATCCTGGGATTATACATCTTCGTGATCTCCCTGTGGGTTTAATATGGAAACAAAATCCCAACTCTTCCGGTGTCCTAGGTTGACAGGTCTTCAAAACACAAACTTGAGCCACTTAAGTTTTAGTTAAAGGTCCCATATTTAACACTTTCCCTATGTGTTGATCCATAGGAAAATGTATTTGTGAGAACCAAAAACCATCTCAACAAAAACAAAAAACAAAAAACAAACTGGTATCAGATTGTTGCTAAGCAATACATAAACATATTCCTGTCCTGCATAGTGCACATTAGCTTGCTACTCTGTCTACACGTTACCTCAGGTATGGGCAGAAGTATCCAGGCTTCTTCCTTTCATCTTCTTCTGACAACCAAACATCATTTAATTCAAATGTCATTTCTGGAGATACTTTTATCTTTTCAAGGTTTGTTACAATGTTAGTAGAACACCTGTAAAGCGGAGTGATACATGTAGTTAAAAGAAGAAGTGCTGTTGTCCTCTATGTCAGCACTCATGGAATGACTCTTGTCCAGTCTATTTACTTGGATGGTACTAACCGTTGTGTAATGTAGCATTACATCTCCTCTCTCAGGCTTCTCTCTGGAGCTCTAGTAAAAACAGGTCAGTGAGCCAATCAGAAGAGAGGAAGCTCTGAGCCTCTCTGAGGGTGGATGGTGGACTTCGGGCATGGCTGATCATGACTGCTTTGTTGTGACATCACAAAGTTACAGAAGTCCTGACGGCTGGTTTTAAGGCTCAATTTCTGAATACAGGCTGTGTGCATTGGACTGAGGCTTTGATACTTTCACAGTATTAATATAGAACCTAGACCTGTGTATGTGTGTCTGTGTGTGTGTGTGTGTGTGTGTGTGTGTGTGTGTGTGTGTGTGTGTGTGTGTGTGTGTCAGAAAATCCCACAGCTGTTTCTTAACTATTTATCCAGACATTTTTAAACGATGTTTGAGTTGTTTATTGTCCTTATTTTGGGATAACAGAGTGAAAAGCAGGTTTGCAACCAGTCTGTGTTCTAATGAAATTAAATGTTGTCTGGTGTTACCACCATAGGGGATCATCCAAGGTTCCCTATGGTGGTGACATATAGGAAACCCTGATTGTCATTGTACAACTGGCACTCTGGGACCATCCGTGTCTCTTACTTCTCATGTCAAGTTATTTTTAAATAATTTATTCTTGACAAACAACACTGGCAGCATAAGCTACCGTCTCTCTCTCTCTCTCTCTCTCTCTCTTTGTGTCTCTATGTATCTCCATCAGCTGGGTTTATTCTCAGAGGACACTGATGCACACAACATAACCAGGCTCTCCCTTTCTCCTCCTCTCTCTCTCACTCTCTCTCGCTTTCTCCTCTCTCTCTCTCTCTCTCTCTCTCTCTCTCTCTCTCTCTCTGTATGTCTATCTCTCCCGAGGTTCTCTCCTCTCTATCCAGTCTCCCCTCCTCTGCTCTGCACCTGCTCCTCCCCTCCTGCCTTATTATCCTCAGACTCAGAGCAGCGCTCCGTCCTCGCCAAGTGATGCTCCTCGGCGGGGCGGCGCACATCGGTGGGTTATCACCGCCCGCTGCAAGGAGGGCAGCTCCGGCTTGTTTTTGTCCTCGCACTAAACGACGGCTGGATATGGGAATGTGACGGGGCTTGCGAGAGAGTGAGCCGGAGGAGGGTAGAAACGACGAAGAAGCACTCAAGTCCCATCCGAGAGAAGAGAAGGAGGAGGAGGAGGAGGGGGACTACGGGGAAACGGTCCCGTTGGGACGGGGGACGCAGCGGAAGGTTTTGTGATTTAGCCCCATAGTTTGAAATAGACTTGAGATGCTGGTTTTTGTTGTTTGGTTTTGAGGAATTAACCACAGGATTAAAATCACCGGGTTCTTGGAGTTGCGTTCGGTCGGTCGGGGCTTTTCTGTTTGTGATGGAGTGAGTGAAAGAGAGGGCGCACGGTAACTTCAGCCTCGCCATGAAATCAGTGTTTTTCAGCCGCTTCTTCATCCTGCTGCCCTGGGTCCTTATTGTCATCATCATGATCGATATCGACAGTAAAAGGACGATCCGGACTCCGGCGGCCGGCCGGACCGGCAGGACTCAGCGCGCACCCCGGACCGGCGCACCGGGGGTCGGCATCACCCAGAACCAATCTGCCCTGCCGGTTATCTACGCCATCACTCCGACCTACACCCGTCCGGTGCAGAAAGCGGAGCTGACCCGGCTGGCCCACGCCTTCCGCCAGGTGCCCCGGTTCCACTGGATCGTAGTGGAGGACTCTACGACGCGCACGGAGCTGGTGGCGCGCTTCCTGGCCCGGTGCGGCGTGCCGTACACACACCTGCATGTGTTCACTCCCCGCAGGTTCAAGCGCGCCGGGATGCCACGCGCCACCGAACAGAGGAATGTGGCTCTCGCGTGGCTCCGGCAGCACCGGAACAAGCGGGACACCGGGGTGGTTTTTTTCGCGGATGACGACAACACCTACAGCCTGGAGCTGTTCGAAGAGGTAACCGGACGTCTCTTGTGTTACCTGTGTTCTCACTGTGTGTCCTGGTCGCTCCCCATCACTGTGCGGAGAGCTTGAGGAAAGTGTGGCGTTCAGTGCTCACGCACAGCATTTCTAGACGAATTCTTAAACTTTCTCAGCTGAAAGACATGATCTTATAGGCCTACCTAAAATATATGATCATTTTTATATATCATTTAGAGCAGTGGTTCTCAAAGACCCCTAAATTGGAACATATGGACCCCCATTTGATAAGATTTTTGTTTTTTTTTTGGATGTTTTATTAAAAAGTGAGTTAGAAAGTGTTTGAAACCCATGAGAAAAATAGTCATGCATTCTGTCATTTGGAATTATAGAGACATTTTCCTTTTTGCTTCAAGTCAGTGTAACAGAAAAAAGAAACATTCTTTTACAACAGAAAAGTTCAACTCTTAAGTATTAATCCTCACACACTGGGGTTTATGCTGCTCCAGCTTTGCTTGGTCTACCCAGCAGTGTGTTGGGTTGGTTAATCCAGCAGTGCTGCATCACATCTTATCTGCTGATCATATATTTTGTATGTAAGATAAATTGAATAGGCTATCTGAACAATATTACTTGACTAAATGTAGCCTACTGTAATGTAAGATATTTTCCACCTGAGTATAAGTGTTAAACATGTGAAATCTGAAAAACCGCACAAACATCCCTGCAAACCCACTTTCATCAGATTTTGTTACACAGATTTAGGGAGAGAGTTTAATAGCATGTGGCTACTGCTTTAGCACCTTTAGCATCAGCACCATCAGGTTAAAGGGTCTATCTCCCCTATTTCTTACTTTTGTGTTACGCTGCTCCTAACCATTATGTATGCTGCACAGGAGAAGTCATTGTTAGCCGTTTCCCAAATGGGATCATTTGAGCATTCAAACATTGAAATTCACCTTCTTCATATTGATGGGATCCTACTGGAACCCTGCTGAAAAAAAAAAAAAAAAAAAATGGGAGACTCCAGACCTTATTTTGAGAAGCGCTCGATTCACCTGGAAGGCCATTGTTAAACCAATGTATTCCAGTGGAGCGTCTGGTGAAAACTGCACTTAGCATCAAAGGGGCATGCTCACTGAGAGAGAGAGTGGGAGTTGAGTGGAGACTGAAACGAGCGAGAGACAAAACAGCTGAAGAGTAAGAGGGAGCACTGGCTGACAGAAAGAGAGACGATGGAGAGACGATGGTGATGTTGTCCAATTTTCTACTGATCCAGTGGCCAGCACAGAATTAATAAGCAGCAGTGCTCGTGTGTGTGTGTGTGTGTGTGTGTGTGTGTGTGTGTTTACTGTCAGGGGGTGATTAAGTGAAATGACTGTTACTTTTATATTTTCAGTATTTTCCAGGGTTCATGCTCTTAAATTCTCGCCTTTATCTGGATGAAAAAGCCTCTCAAGTTGCATTTAAACTAATATGAGACTCTGAAAATCTTCTGATATATAAACACTGACTAAAACATATCGACAATCTGTAGCCTGCAGATCTGAGCCAGATGATCAGACTGGATGATATGCCAGTGTCGACCCAGTGTAGCAGCAAACCGATACGTCCCTGTGTGTATCTGAGAGATTGTTTATGTTGCTGCATGTTACATGTGTGGGTATCTCTTTTCACATCACTGGTAACGATCAGCTGTCATTTATTTTAAATGCTACGCCGTGTTCGAGACATCCAGATTATGAAGAAAGACAAGCCACCAGCGGCGTCAGCAGCAACAAAACAGTCCTCTCACTCTCCTAAATGCACAAACACTCGGAGAGAATGCTTCTCTGATTGCTGATCGCTGCTTCTGATTACTGCCATTCAGAGATTTCTGGCCCCGGATCAGAATGCGAAACATTTTTATATCGTTTAGCTGAGAACTTGGTGTTGAAATAATAGAGCTAAAACTGAAGGGATATAGTTTGTATGACGGTAAAACTCAACTTCAGGGTGAGTGATTTAGTGATAGATAAAAAAAAAAAGACTGGTGATTTTTAATGGAGGCGCTTTGTGGTGAGCACATACAAACCTCTACTCCAGCCTGTTATTGGCTCTTTGCAGAGTAAAAGTTGCAACATGTTGATTTATGAAGGCTTTTTTCTTCAATCTCCATCTGTTCTGCAAACAGGGAGATAAACCAAGGGCACGTTTACATTAAGTTTGATGCACTTTATTTGAGCTCTGCATCTGGATTCTCAGGCTGTGTGAGAACAAAAACGTGTGTTGCATGTCTTCTATTGAGAAGTCTGGTTGATTAGCAGAGACGTATGAGCAGTATAGGGCAATATGACTCCAAATCAATATCACAATTATTTCAAATATCACTTTGGCGCTTATCTCTCTCTGGCTTTTTGAGCCATGCACTCTTGTTCCAAGTGATTCAACAAATAGTTGGTGTTACCTTTGGCCGCTGAAATTAGTTTTTCCTGCAGTGCTTGCATTTCACTGCATCACTAAATGTGCCCAAATGACGGACACTGATTTCTGTTTAGGTGTAAGCTGCGCCCGTTGAGGCTCAGCGTTTGTGCTTGTGTCGTCCACGTCGACAGCTTCACTTTGAGTGATTGCAGACTAGCATTACTTCAGTCAGGAGACACTTCATTCTGAGTCAACGAACAAATTTTATTGCCATGTGCAAAACAAGAGAGGAAAAGTGAGAGTCTCAGCCGATTAGACCCCTATGTGATGTCATCATATTTGATAGGGGCTGAGGCTGTGAGAAGCACAGTACAGGTCTAGACACCGGTGGTGGGGAGAAGAGAAGCTGGAGATCTGGATGTGATGTGAACTCAGCAGGAGAGAGGAGAACAGACTTTAAAGTTTGACAGTGACAACGTGATTGGACGGTTGAGATCATGGCGAGATCTGATTGGTTACAGAAAACACCGGAAGTCAGCTGATTACAAGAAGTGGGGTGAGAGAGCGAGAGAGAATTGTGAATCAATGAGGTATAAAGATAGTCCTCCTCACTGAGCGTCATTTGACGGGACGGAGGCACATCACTGAGCATGAGGTCGTATTTTTTAAGGGGACAGTTCAGTATAAGTTGATGAGAGGTTCTAAATGTTTTCTGGGAAATTACACAGTCTCAGCTGCAAGTAATGATTATTTTCATTCTCACTTGATCTGACAATTAATTTCTCAATCAATTAGTTCTCAATTATACAGTATCAGAAAATAGCAGAAAACTCCCTTCACAATTCCCTAAATCCCTTAAGTTTGCTTGTTTTGTCCAGCCAACAGCCCAAAACCTAGGAAAAGCCTGTTTACAATGAATTAGAATCAGAATCAGGTTTATTGCCAAGTAGGTTTTCACATTCTTTAGTAAGAAGGAAAAAGAATAAAGAAGGAAAAAGCAAAGTACTGCAGACAGATAGCTGAAATATGAATAGAAAAAATTACAATTAAATATTTACAATGAAAATGTGAAAAAATTATAATGAGAAATATAAATATAATATAATTATGTACAATGTGCAAAATGAATGGGGACAAAATAATGAATCATCACATTTAAGATGCTGGAACCAGACTCAACAAACAAACACTTGCAGAACAAATTTCTGACATTTTACAAATTGATAAATCAATTAAACGCTTTTTAGCTCTGAAGGTCTGAGCTGAGGACAAACTGCAGTCTCTGTGTCTGATGCTCACAAGTAGCAAGTTCTTAAAAATGACATAATGTTGTTTATGAGAAGAACAGAAATCCATCACGTTGAGCTGTTACAACAAAATCTGATTAAAAATGACCAAATGTCCATCTAATCAATCAAAGTTTATTTATTGGTTTGTTTGTTTGTTTTTGTTTGATGGGGACAATGCAAGTTAATGAACATCAGTATAAAATACTCAATGTGAACATGCCGGATTGTAGCAAAAATGCTAATTTACATCCATAGTCCCCAGGCAGGTAACATTAAGCTAAAACATGACACGTCACAATACACTACCCTAAAAAATAAAAAAGCAAAGTTAATTTTGCACATTGGTTAAAGCTGAAGAAATCCTACCTGAACTAGAATGGTGACTTTAGGTTGTTTTTCCCTCTGTCACATCCCTGAACACATCACACGGGTAAAAAAAAATAACCTGACTAGTGAACCCAGCACACTGAGCTGAGTCTGCTCACAGAGTCTCAGTGTTCGATTCCGGCGGCTCAGTGTAAAGAGCATCTGTTTGATTTGTTGATAGCACACTGTCTTCTCTCTGTCCTCCTGCCTATTTCATTACCCAGCTCCTCTGTGCAGGTAATGGCCTGTCATAGAGAGATAATAGGCTGTCATATGGCAGAAATAACCTGCAGAAGCTGTCTGCAGGCTTTAGACTGATGGCACTAACTGTACTTATAGTGGGTGGCAGCTTCATATTAGAAAGCCTTATATCATTTCAGGAAGAAAAAACGATTGAGGCAACATTCAAGCAACTAAAATATTATTTTACCTCGACCCCTTGTGATGATATTTCCTGTAGTGATGCAATGGGAGTTTTTCAATGAGATGCAATGATGGTTCAGAAGCCAATCTAAATACAATTCTGCCATATGTACACAGCAAGATTTATGGGTCTGTGTACTAGCCATGATGCACCTTCATAACTACAGAAAACCACAGACCTTGTCCTATCTTATTTCCCCTTACTCCATAGACCACACAGGTCGTTTTCTTCCAACCCTCTGATACAATCCATGAGTGTCTCCTGAAATAGCTCCCCAACTTTCACATGGGAATCGAACACCGCTCTCCTGTACTACGTCGCCACACTTTTGCCTTTGCTCCTGTCATAGTTTCTACGGCCACTAGATGTCGCCTAGCAACAAAACGTAGCTATGGGTGATAATAGCCTGCTGCACACATGACCTCTGTGCTCATTTTCTACTGGAGCTCAGTCTAGTCAATAAAACAAATGGAAGAAAATATATATATGTACAGCTGCACGTGTGCTGTATAAATGAGTGAACGTCATTGAGCGTGAGTCATTCTGCTCGTGTGGACAGGCGCACTGATTGAAATAAAAAGGCATTCGTTTCATAGGACAGGAATAACACAAACAAGTTAAAGAAGGAGCTGAAACATCCCTGTGTAGACAAACCTGGATATGTGATGAAATGGGTGGACATCAGAAACTCTTTATGGTAGCCTAATGAAGTGTTTCTCATTGTGCAGACTGTGTTGCTGGTGTTCGTCGTGGTAACAAACCTACATCTTTCCACCACGGCTCAGCACATAAATGTTGTCCATTTAAAAACCATATTTAGAAATAAATATAGTTTTTTATCGAATGGTTCTGCTTCTTAACTCAGCAGAGTAGAGTTAACTGTAACATGGAGACATGTACACCTTCAGTTCCTTACAGCTGGGATATGCTACAGTAGAATTATGTAACTGCTAATGTATTTAGAAATGAGCACAGGTTAGACTCATAGCTCATAGCTTTTGGGGGGTTAAATCCACATTGATTTAAGCATGGAAAAGAAGAATTTATCATTTAATATTTTGACTTTAACCAATTCTGTCCTTCTATGAGCTACTGTGGATCAAAAAGCAAAGCATACCTGACCTGCAGTTGTCCAATTAACAAACGAGGAACTGCAGCTGGAACAAAAATCAGCACCACTTTTGACTCTGGGTTGTTGATTACATGAGAGCTGTCCAGGCTGTTTTACTCCAAGAGTGGGCCACAAACTACCGCAGAGTAATGAGCAAAAATGTGTTACAACCACCCCCTACCCCCGCTACTTCCTCCCCTTATGAAAAAAACATTGGTACGTAGCAAATGTTTAACAAGCCTCCCTGCGTTTCCCCCTTTTACTCTCTGGCAGCAGAGTTAGTGAGAACTCAGGTGGAAAGGCGTTTAGCATGAAGACGAGAATTAAAGGGAGTACTCTCCGTTTCCGCACTGTAGTCAGATCTCAGTCTGGCATGGTTGATTATGCACACGACATGTTAGGGCTGAGTTGCCTCCTCGCAGTCAATAGAGTGTCAGCAAATACAAGAGTGCTAATTTAATGGCCCCCTATGCAATGCTGCTGCAATGGCCCTTAACGCACACTATTTCCTGTTTGTTCCTTAAGGTGATTTTGCCCTCAGGAGTCAATGTGCTGCCATCATGGGGACCTCCCTCAATCAAGGTCGCCTTTAAATTGGACTATTTTCATTCAAAAGGTTTGGGCAACTCAGTTTTTTTCCAGGGATGTGTTCATGTTCGGATAGACAAGCTTCTTAAACAACATTTAAACCTTCACTGGACTATAAAACTCCATTATACGCAGGTTAAGGGAATTGATGTAGGGTTAGAAGCTACATAAGCCACAGTGAATAAGGCCCCATTGATGGATTTCTGGTTATTTTAGTGAATCATCTCAGCAGAGTGGAAGGATTTCTGTGGTTAAGGGAAATCAAGGTTGACAATTAGATTTTATTTTGGTAGTCCAGTAGCAAAAAAAAAAGTAGTTTCCTGCACACTCCTCTGTTTGTTCAAAGTTCAAGGTAGAATGATACTTTTAAGAGATTTTTTAAACTTGGTTTTCTTGTTATTTTGATTATGATTCCTCCGGGTAGTGTTGACATAACCAAGTTAATATCTGAGCTCAACATCACTAAAGAGACGTCTCATATGAGCATTTGGACAATCAGAGAGGTTTAAAATAAACCTGATTAACAATGTTATTACCCAAACTGTTGGGGTAACATCCATTATATATATTATGGCTGATCAATTAAATATTATCAAAATCTCAATATGACCAAGTGCAATATCCAAATTGCTAGAGCTGCAATTTTTTGATAGAGATAAAATGTGTCACTGCAGACCATAAATGAAGCATTGTGGTGCCAAATCATATTCTCCAGATGTAAGGGGACATGGTTATTTGGTACAGGCCCCAGCAAACATCACATTATCATCATTTTTATTAATTTTTTTTTCCAGGGAAGGTAAGATAAAAAAATAGCCATTCCCACTATAACCATGACTCATATCACAATCGCAATATCTGTCAAAATAATCCCAATATGATTTTTTTGCATATTGTTCAGCCGTAATAAATATGTATAACGATGAAACATCATTACTTGGCCATTTTAATTCAGTCTTTTTTCATCCTGTTTTATTTTTTTGTTTATTGGCAGTCATTTTAATTTCTGTTTCTCTGGTCTAAATGAGTGGACGGTCAATCACCTACCTGGCTCTGTCCTGTTTGTTGTGATTGTCAGGCAGAGACCTTGTGATGAACAGTGGCGTTATGAATTAAAACAATGGTGTTATGAAATAACACACCTAAATGAAACAGGCTGCTACAGGAATAGAAGAGCTGAGTTTAACAAATCGATAATTTCACAGGTTATATATTAATCCATAATGTCTTATTTATTTAAAGGTCCCATATAGTCTAAAGGTAGATGTCCATGTGTTGTTTGATTATAAAGCAGGTCTAGGTTCTATATTGATACTGTGAAAGTATCAAAGCCTCAGTCCACAGAGAAATGCACACAGCCTGTATTCAGAAACTGAGCCTTAAAACCAGCCGTCAGGACTTCTGGAACTTTGTGATGTCACAACAAAGCAGTCACTGCCCTCAGCCATGCCCCAAGCCCCACCCACCTGGACCCACCATCCCACCTTGCAGGATTTGGTTTCTCTGAGTGTTTACCTGAAATCTGCTATATTTTTATTTTTATTTACTGAGAAAACAGTCAGCCAATCAGAAGAGAGGCTGAGAGCCTCCTCTCTTCGGAAAAATATATCTTCTTATAGATTAACACTTCAAATAAAACACATGGAACGTGTAAAATATGGAGCTTTAATATTGAACACTCTGGGTTCAACTTTGACCCACTGTTCTTACCGTAGTTGTGCACTAAGAGAGACATTGGTATATACAATGTGATAATCTGACTTGTTATCTGATTATATAATCACACTCATGGCTCTGTCAGATCTCAGCAATTACCTTGGTGAGTGTAGTGTTTTCATAAATAACAGAAATCATGGCCAAAGCCAAAAAACACAAAATGATAAAAATAAAGTTTTGATAAAGCTGAGTTATCCTGTGAAATTACACTTCAAGCTCTCTTTGTTGATGGTTGATCTGAGAGTATTGACCAACCCTTTCTGTTTTGGGTCAGTTTCTCAGTGGAGGAACCCGTTCAGAGTTAGTTGCATAACAAGCAATCAATAAAATTAAGCAGCGCTTTTCCCCTCCTCTTCATTCCTGAAAAGCTGACTCTGGGGATTGAGGGGGCTTTCAGCTGACGGCAGCATGGCAGAGCTGTTTGATTCAGCTGCAGCAGCCTGTCAACCAGGCCAGAGTTTCGTCAGACCTTTTTTTTTTTTGAATAATTGAACTCCCCCCGGCCCAGAGAGCGCCACAGCAGTCACAGTGACTATTTTAGGGAGCAGGTACTGTGGCAAATGTTCTCTGCTGTGTGACTGAAGTGTGACTCAGGCACACCTCTCTCATATGCTGCCATATGGGGTCTAGTGTTAATCTATTAGTTCTGATGTGGTGGGCTTGGCTTTCAGGAACTCCACTGCTGCACTGAAATGCAATAAGATCTTCTAAATTTTGAATCAGAAACTTTAAGAATGTGCTCACTTTTAATTTCTTTGAAAATTTGTGCTTGAAATGAAATTGACTTTTTAATTATGCTGCCATAGTGTTAATATTTCCCTCTGTACATGCAATCGGGGAGTCAGCTGGTGCTGGGGAATTGGCTAACAGACATTCTATTTTTAGATAAAATGGTCCAAAGACACAGGCATGCAAACATGAAGGATTTATTTCATCAAGTGTCCAAGCAGCGGGCTCCATGCCTGCAGAGAATCGTGGGCGATGGGGAGGTGGCACAAAGAGAGAAACTGGTGGGATAAAGGAACCAGAGCGAAATAAGCAATTCAATTTCCTCAAACCCCTATGAGCAATTATAATAATTACATAGTGTAGTGGGAGAAGCAAGGGAGGGGAGGGGGGTTGTAATGTCAGAGAAGCAAAGCAGGAAGGAGAGGAACTTTTGCTGAGAGAAAATGTCCGTGCTGGGGGTTGGTGGAAGGATGAGGATGGAGGAGAGAGGGAGGTGGCGGAAAGGTTGAAGGCTTTTAAAGGCCAGTGTAAATGTAAAAGAGATGTTATACACCAGCTCTCCACTTATTTCTCTGCTGTTTTGTTTTTTTTTTCTCCTGAACTGGCAGCTTGAGTACACACCCTCCCTCTGCTCTCTGCTCTCAGTGTAACAGTGGCCAGGATACATTTATGTTAAACTGAAGCTGTTTTATTAAAATTAAATGGACACGTTCTGTCTTCAGGTCTTGTGACAGGTTTGCAAAGGGCATGTGTGTTCTCAGTCTGCAGAGGAGGTGCGATAACATCTCAGAAATTTTAAATCCTGAACATTTTTTTTGTTAAATAATTAATATCTGTGGGCACATGATGATGATGGTGATGATGATGGTGATGATGATGATGATGATGATGAGGTGTACGTGCTTTCAGTCACGTGGTGATTATTGATGATGTTGTAACAGTGGAGGTTTCTGATCTCCTTTTAATCTGTGAATATTGTCTATCAACATATTGATTACTGGTTATTATCCAAGATTTAGGATATGTTCAGGATTAGAACATGCCTTGAAATTTATGTTTTTCCAAGAGTGTGAAGACAGGAACAATATAAAGCCAATTAATTGTGTGAACATGTGTTTCCTGGATTGGGTTGCACCAGCTACTCATGAATACTAGTTTCAAACTAGTGATTTACCAAATCAGGTTGCACCATTAAATCTTAGATAATGTCTTTGATAGGAAAGAATATAGTAGCCTAATGTGCAGGAAACAACAACCCAAGCAAAACCAATCAGCTATTGAAATCACTATAGAATCACAAACTAGGAGAACTTCCTAAACTTGCAATTTCAGAGGCTCAGGAGATACTGTTTGTCTTTTGTAAATATAACTATGAGATTGTTCTATTCATGTCTACATACATAGAGAATTATATGTATTTCAGAGAGTTAACCTAACAAATGTTATTTACTCATTTAGTAATATAATGTTCAAGATTTACATCATTATTAGCCAGCATTTATCAGGTTTCAGGTCAAAAGTGTCCACCTGGTAGTTAGAGGATGTAAATATTTAACTAGTCTCTACATAAGAACTAGTTTGTGAGATGTAACCTGTTTTAATGAAGTCATGCATGAAATGCCCATGTCATAACTGGGCTGTTTGAACTTATGAACATCTGGTCCGACTGACCTCTGGTGTACAATAATTACTATATTATATATACTACTATGTACTACTATATATACTATATATAACAGTTAACTCCGTACATTTAGCTAACAGTAATTTAGCTCCATGATTGTTGCACAATCAGTAATAATGAACCGCACCAAAATATGCCATCATTATGCATATGAAGTAATTTTTCACATGGTAGCAAACTGATTTGGAACCAGCCTGATTAGTCATTAGACATGTCAGTAATGCGTTAGGGAAAACTTACCCTGGATCTGCCATTAATGATCCAATCACGTCATCCTTTAGTATGTTGACATTTTTTGTTTGAGGAACGTTAATGCCTCCTGTAGTCTGCACACGAAGATTGTGTATCCTGTAGCCTGCACAATAAATGTAGTGGTGGTTCACCACTGAAAGTTGAACCCATAGATGTACTGTGAACTGTGAGATATACACTGAGTTGCCAGTTCATTAGGTAAAACTAGCTAAAACTGTAAAAATGTATTCTAAAATAACAGCCTTCCCATAAATGAAGGTTATAATGTTGAATTTGTGTTGAAACTGCTATGTTTAGTTATGATAATTTAAATGTTTGCAGTTTTTGGTGCTGCTGAACTGTATTTGATTATAATGAGAGGTGTCTCTAATATCTGGCCTGTACTCATTGAGATAAACATGGTGGAGAAAACATTACATACCCAAGACACAATAACTCCTACCAAAAGCACTAAAGCTTCATACAATGCACCTCCTATGTTACACATAACAATTTATTCATCCACCCAGTACTTCAATGCATTGTGTACGGTTATAGTGCGAGTTGCCAGACATGGTTTGTGAGCTCAGGATTTGGTCTCTATACAGGCACAATGGTACCTCACTTGGCAAGACTTCAGTGAGCTGCACACAGTCAGTGAACCAGGCTGTCGTTTGCCAAGAAATAGTTCCACCATCTGTATGTAGATGTTAAGTTATAGTCAGTGTACTGTGTACCTAACACACAGACATGAGATTTATATTTTTGCTCTCGTGTAACGCTTGGTATGAAAGCAAATAAATGTACTTCCCAAAAAACCTACAGTATATCACTACTTTGTGATTTAAATTTACAAAACAGCTGGAATTTAACATAAAAATTTGGTTTGTGCACAAATTGGAGTTTTATATAAAACGCACAACTTCATGAACTGTATATGCACACAGACAACTAGATCCCTCGCTGGAAAGAAGGTCTGCAGATATTTTCACAGATATCGCACAGCTTCATATGCACACAGACAGCCACACACACATTTACACACACCCAATATGCATGCACCTTCATCTCTTTAATGTTTTTTTTTTCATATAAACACATAAACCATTCAACCTGCACACATATCATGCACCATTGAATCACAGTTTCATAGCCCATCCGCAGCCCCTCTAATTTGATTCATTCATTTTCTCCCAGCTCATTTCTTCCCTCCCTTTCTCCGATTGCCTCTGCCATGCATATTAATAACACACAGATAAAAATACGCTTGATTAAAATCACACCCGGCCCAGCCACCCGAACACTCGTCCCAGTGCGCAAACAACACAATGACGGCTCTTTCTGCGGGGCAGGAGGCAGGAAACGAGAACATCCATAATGGATTTCATATACTTCATCATTAAGAGTCTTTGTGTGTACACACAATTCACTTTTCACCTATTTGTTTGCAGGGAAGGGAGTCAGAGTTGATTACCCGACTGAGCTGCAGTGCTCCCAGACACAGTGTCCTGGCTGCGAGTCAAATGAAATGTGATTCCTCTCAGCGCTGTATTTTTCACCCCCAGCTTTTCTTTTGTTTACTTGTAAATAGCCTGCGTTTACTGACTGAGCTACTGGTGCTGTAATTTGTCAGGACTTACAGGTTGTCATGCACCCATGAAATTATTTTTCATGTGCGGCCGAGATGAATGATTTGTTATCTCACTGCAGTGTCTACCCTCTGGTGAAGATATCCATATTGATAATGAGACAAGAGCTCTCTTAATGCATGACAGGTCCTGCCAGCGGCTCCCAGCTATAGAACTTAAACTGATGTACAGTACAGAACAAAGGCCTTTACTGATTCATCGGAGAACCAAAGAGATTGTGGAGAGTCAGAGCAGTATGCTGTGTGCTGTCATCAGGTCATAAGAAGAAGAAGAATGTAATGATATTTACGTGGAAACTTCTTTTACTCACTTCCACACCGTATTGATTACGTGGAAATGAATGGGTTTGAAAATCCATTACTCTCATTGTACAAAAGTGTACTGCATTGCACACTTCACTCACATCACTCTAGTCAGTTCAAGCAATCGGCAATCTCCGGGGCTGAAAACTAAAGTGCAAAAAACTTTAGTTCCTCTAATGGCCACTTGAGACCAAAAGTGAGTCCCATGTTAAAATGTCCAACTTTACAGGAGAAATAAACATGTTTACAGACTGGTACGAAAACAGCTTTGGTCTTTATAGCAAATTTCCTTCTTCATGACAACTGTATGAACTTTGATATAACTCACTTGTTTAAATTTTGTTAAGGCTTAAAGTTATGTGTAAATGAGGGTGTGGCCTCTTTGAGTGATAGGTGGGTGAGCGTATACTTGCCACAAACTGGTATGCACCGAAGTCTCAGCTTCACACATGCCCCTCCCCTTTACCATTTTTGGATTACGTGAGAGTTAGGTGGTGACGGTGCCAAGATGGCGACAGTGGAGTAACTCACTTTGAGCTTCAAAACTGTTTCTCAGAAACCTGTGGGGGATGTCATGGACACTACGTCCATCTTTATTTACAGTCTAAGGTTTTGAGTCACAACTCTGATGACTGTAGACAAACCCTAACCCTAACCCAAAGGGTACAGATGACCCTAGCCCAAGGCCCATGGATGGCCTAGCCATAGGTAATGCAAAGGTCTACGCTTGACCCTTAAGTGGGATCAAGTGCTGCTATTTACTTAATGTCTTATATCTTTGACAATACAATATATATGTACAGTATTTACATGTAAATGAGAAAATAATAATAATGATAATAATATGTGTTGAAAACACATTTCAAATCGTCATCTGATAGCCCACCCCCTGCTGTTGGTTCGTTCAGAACACTTGGCCAGTCAGATGTCGTTCTCTCTCACGAGCACATTGATGACCCATCTGTGAACAGCCCCTCCTCTCTGTGAACACTCTGAATCAAAACATGGTCATGCAAGGGAGGAAGGATTGTTGTTGGCTTTTCCCCTCAAAGAAGAACATAGCTATTAGTCAAAATTGACTGCTCATGCAAGTAGATAACATTAATGTTAAACCTTAAAGGCTAAGCTCCCTTAATCCACATGAATTCTGAAAAATTGTCTCAGACTCAAAAGGTCTTTGCCTGAAGAGGCACAAAGGCAGTTTTGACCAGATGTTTTAGCAAAACAGATTACCTAGAAACTTAAGAAAACAAAGCTGAACAGTGTGATTAGCTATCCAATAAATTTGTTTCATATATTTCCAGGCTTCTACCAGAGCTGCTGTAGCATCTGAAGCAGCAAAAGAGAGAAGTGGTGAGAAAGAGCATAAGCCTGTACGCCTGAGTTCAAGTGGATGGATGCAGACCCAGAAGTCACTCTGCTGGCAAGCATTAGTGACTTGATTTATATTCAGGCAGACATGGTTAGCCAGTGGAGGTCAATGAGCAGTTGAGTGACATGTGCCCTTTTAGTTTGATTGAAAATCAGATGCTACTGTATTCTGAACTATCTGGAAGAGTTTCACTGTGCTGAGAGTCTTGAGGGATAACCGAGATAACCATGACCTGTACCAAGAGTTGGGTGGCATGCTGAATAAAGGAAAGCCTGATTTTTCTAATGAAAAAGTGGCATGAATAGGAGACAGACATGTTCAGCGAGGGAGAGTTGGTCATCCCATCATGACACTCAGGTGTCTCACAACCTTGTTTGGGGTGTGAGAAACAAATCAAGATCCACACTGACACTGTTGGGTCATCTGGTGGAAATGATAGGTATAGTTGGATATGGTCTGCATAGCAGTGATATGAGAATCCATGCAAGCTAATAATTGGACCCAAGGAGCTGGTGTATGTTGCAAAGAGAGGGGGGCCCAACATTGAGCCTTGGGGCACCCTGTAGAGTCTGTTGGAAATTAGGAGGACAGTCCCTTCTCCTTGATATTGGAGAATGTACACTTAGCAGGGAGCACAGCCAGGGTAGCAGGGTTTTCAGGTTTGAAGTCTCAGTGAGAGCCAGTAGCACAAGGGATGGCTTGTTAGCATAGGCAGTAATGAAATTAGCTTTGTTAACTGCAGACTGGCAATTCTACAACCCAACACAGAAGGAAGCACATTTAGGTGAGGATTATTGCAATGACCGGAGGTTAGCCAGGAATGGAGTGGAAGCACATAGTTTATAGTGCAAACTGAGTTAAAGTGCTCAAGGCAAATACGACAGTTTGCCTTGTCTTCACATGGGGAGGACTACACATGAGCGCTGAGGCTTCAATGACTCTCTATTGATATAGCATAATCCTAATGGAACGCGGTTGTTTACATGACAGGATTTTTGGCATCCTGCTGAGTACGCCCTCCAGAATTCGCAACACAAAAGTTTGTGTGGTCCAGACCAGCTATATTAGTCTATATAGGAAGTCTGCTTATTGCCACATTGATTGACATAAGTGATTACCATGCCTTAACCAGAATGAATTTGGAGTTAACATGACCCAACTCTTGTTCAGGCCATGATTATCTCTTGCCTGGACTACTGCAATGCGCTTCTGGAAGGCCTCCCTGTCACACACAGTGAAACCTTCACAGATGGTCCAGAATGAAGAAGCCCGTCTGGTCTTTGATCAGCCTAAAAAGGTCACATGTCACTCTGCTCTTCTCATCGACCCACACTGGCTACTCATGGCTGCACAACTCAAAATCAAGTCACTAATGCTTGCCTTCAGAGTAACTTCTTTGTCTGCACGATCTACTTGAATTCAATCGTTCAGCCTTATGCTCCTCCTCAGCCACCGTGTTCCTCCAAGGTATGTTGTCTGGCATTACCACCCCTGCAGTCTAGACTGTTCTTGTCTGTGGTTCCTCAATAGTGGAACAAGCTACCGAATGCTATCAGGTCTACAGGGTCTACTTCTATCCGCTCTATCTCATCTCTCCTGAGAGTGGAGCGGAACAGGGAGCTTTTTATAGCAGTTTCAGGGCCTTGTTTATGCTAGTGATCATCTCTCATGGGCTGACTCTTCCATATAGAAAGGTGGTATTCATTAACTCAGAATGTACGATTTATGACAAGTTTGTTCAGTAAAGACAGTTTGCTGAATGTGACTTGGCACAGTCGAAACCTCACTGAAAAAAGTAAGAGGATGAGGAAAGGATAAGAATATAAAAATGTTGCATGAGCTGTTGTGAGCTTACATGAACAAAAACTCCTTATAGGACTGCTGATTGCTGTTTGAGAATAAACTGTCAGAAGGGATAGAAGTATATATTTGTGTTCAGGAGGACACCTGGAGACGGCAGTGATACAGAGGAGGGTTTGTGTTCCAAGTCCCACCAGTGTTCTGCTTAGTGGCACCTGGTAGTTGCTTGACATCTTCTCTGATCCAGACCATATAATGCTTCTCCATATTGTGATTGTTATTTCTGTATACTCCATCACAGAGGAGAGATCTCTCCCCTGTTGCTCTATAGTTTCTGCATTTTCTTTTCCACATTAAAGGGGTTTTGGGAGTTTTATTTATTCAAACTGAGGTATGACAGGTCAGTGTTACTATTTATTTTATTGTTGTATTTATTTATTTATTTTGGGACCTCGAGGGCTCTGTAGATTTGTGATTTGGGGGTATATAAATAAAAATGATTTGACTTGGCACTTAAAACTTTATATATAGAGCACAGGAATATTGTGTGTTTTGTTACCATTGAGACCTCAAGCAGAGGCTGATGTGCGGCTTAGCATTGCTCCCTCCAACTGAAAGCTCAATTCATACATAATACTGGGATTTAACATACAGTATACTGTATTCATATGAAATTGTGTTGATCTCCAATAAGGAAATGCTGTTTGTTTTTGCAACAGTAACAAATAAACTAAGATTAAAATGTGCAGGTGCTTCATAGACAACAAAAAGTCGACTACATGTGTGCACCCACAGAAATTGTTGAATCTTTACACCCTAAGGAGAGGTGTATTCTTCTGGTGTTGTGGCAGCTTTCACCTAGAAATAAATACTCTTTCTCAACAAAATCCCACTGTGTGCTCTCTCAGCCACATTTACTATTTTCCTTCTCCAATTCAGTCCCTGCGGGGAAGCTGTAGAGTTTGTTCATGATGACAAACTTGATCATAAGGGTGAGCTCAGTTGTTTGTGGCTTTCTGAGAGACTTGTTTGTGTTCTTAGATACAGACTGGATTACTATGGAATAACATGAGGCACTCAGAGCTTCTTTGATACCTTGTTCCTGCTCTGTAGTGACACAGTAAGTACAAGACTTAGATCAGCTGCTAGCTCATATTACTGTTCCTGCAGAAAGGATATATCTGTAAATAATCACAAAAACAAGATCTCATATATTTCCAGAAAAGTTTGTCATTCTTTGTTTGTATGTGGATTCTTCCTTTTAAAACCTTTTCTTTATATAACTTCATCAGTTCGTTGTGATCCGCTGTGAGGAATACGATATATTGATTTCATAGAGCTGTATGCCTGTCAAAAAGATGAAGTTTGTGCTGTAAAAATATGGAGTTTTATTCATTTTTACTCAGTTTCCAGTGAAAAATAAGCATTCACACACATGCACGCACACACACATACACACACACACACACACACACACACACATTTCCCAAAATAGCGTACTCTCTGTGCAGAGGATTACATTCGAGGTTGTATTGATTTTTTTCTTCGACTCCAGACTTTCTCAAAATTGTTGCAGTGTTGGTGATCATTTGAGACTCTCTTGTTCAGATTCTGTAAAACCTAAATAGGACTTCAACACTATACAATTCCTTTCTCAGGGTAAAGGCTCAATATCTCCAACAATAAGAACTGAAGGTGGGGGATAACTCTCTTCTAAATAACAGGAAGTGTTTTAAATTGGTTTTGTTGGCAGTTAAAAGCATGAGACGATTGTAAAAAGAAAAAGAAAAAAAAAAAAGGATACAGCGAGCTCCTGGGATGCTCCAGAATTGGCAGTGAAGAGAGGGAGCAGAGAAACCAAACCACTGGTTAGTATTTAGGCATTCAAGGGTTGATCGCAGAGCTACAGTCAGAGCAGCCAGGTCAGGATACCGTAGAACTTATTTACAAGTTTCTACTCTTTCTGGGAGGTAAATTCAGTAAGCTGTTTAGCATTAATTCAGAACGGCCTGTGATCGGCTTTCAACTGACATTTTGCTGCCGCTGGCAATTTGTTTGATCACATAATGACTGAAAATAGCTCTTTTCACTCATTCACTTCTGATGTTGTTCTTAAGCCACAACAAATCAAAGATGTTCTTTTGTCATTCAATCATTACGCTTTTTTTCAATCTTTCCAAAACATCTTGTATAGTGGCTCCTCTTCATAAAGATATGGAAAATGGCTGTGGGCTAAATAAAAATCATCCATTTTCTCAATTTTCCGTCCAATTTACACGACCATTATGCAAATATTAGAAGTTTGCTCATGAAGATAAACATGTCATTAAATGTGTCATTAAACCACTGCAGAAGAGGAGGGTGCAACAGTACTACATGATTGAAAAGACAGACGATGCGATGGACGGGTCGTCTCATATTAAACATCAGAACACCAGTCTTTGACTTCTCCTAACTCGTGTTATGTAGCCCCCCTGTTGAATATAGTCTAGATAAAACCAGATTAAAAACAGGCATGTATACCTATAAGCACCAGCTGGTACAATTTGCCTGTGATAGAATACATTTCTTTTTGGTTTTTTAATGATGTTCTCCTCCTCACACACATCGCTAAAATGCCTTAATGAATAAATAATTAGGTGAAATTGTTTACTTCACTGTCAAAGTAAGACTGAATTTGTTGTGACATGAAATCTCCCATAAGTGTGCTGGTGGTTTATTGTTATTATTGCTCATTATTGTCTATTTAGGCTACTCATTTAAATAACATGGGTTATCTCATTATGTGATAAAGTTTTTCTTTCAATATCACACCCAAACATGCACATATCCCCCTCTAATGCCCATTTTCAATGTCATTTTAGGCTGATTTATACTGACAGCCATGTAATCTTATTAGTTTTATAGCCTACTTGAAATTATGAAACAACAGGACCAAGACACAGCTGGTCATTGTTGGCAGGTCTATGCGACAAAACCATGACGATGGCCAATCAAAACCAGCCCAGTACCAGAAATCAAAATAAGATATGATCTATCATACACACTGCTTTGAAAGTCCAACACTGTCACTGTCATTGTCTAATCTGTTGTAATAACTACAAAGTAACACCATAAATGTTTAGTATCCCAGCATTAAAAACTGTTTTCCCTTAGCAGTACTATAGCAGAGTGGGGTTTAGGAGGTGGGCGCCAAGACGATGGAGAGCATTACAGCGTGCGTGTGTGTGTGTGTGTGTGTATTTGGGTCTTAATAAATTATTTCATCTAAACACAATACATATTGTACATTATTATTAGTGTATATTATTCATGTGATTTGCATATGAAATAGATCTACCCAACCAGCAGACAAAAAAAAATGCCCCTGAGACAGTGGTTCTATTCTGTGGGAAAGCCGTAGACCTGGCAACCCTGCAGCTGGTGACTATACATACTCATTTAGATGTTCCTTTATGAGGACAACACCCTGATAGACAGAGTACATGTGTTAGCATTATATATGCAGTAACCAAGTGCACGGGTACATTTTATCCATTGGCAGTTTTATGTATACAACGACCCCCGGCAGTTGCAGCGTCACATGCTCCATGTGCATCATGATTTATACGTTAGTAGGAGGAGGCTGTGGTGGATGAGTTGACAAAACACAGGACTTTCAAGCAGCAGACTGCTGTTGGTTTCCAATGTGAAACTGATAATTAGTGTTGTTTCTTTCATCCATGACTGTTCCACAGTGTATATTATTGTAAACATGACGACGAAGATCCTCTAACCATAAGGTTTATCCAAAGTGACAAGTGAGGGACAACAGTGCAGCCTCAGTGCAGTAGGAGACCTAATTGTTTTAATTGTTTTATCCACGTTTTTTCTCTCTGAAACCTATTGATTTTATGCCTCATCATTATTATCATTATTATTATTATTATTATTATTATAAAGAAATGTACTGAAAGTGCATAGTAACCCAAACCATGACCTAATCAAACAGTGACCATTCTACAACCTTTATAAATAAAGAGGCTGCAGTTTATAGTTTAACATTTTTTAATATCTAACTTAAGTCTATGACTTCGATGGGAAGCAGACAAGGAGAGGTGGGAGTCAGACATCTAAACATGCAGTAAGTTTACACACATGATGATATTGTGAACAGAGTGTGAATTTTGTTCTAGATGTTATTTTATTTTAAATAAGTCAAGTGTTTTTTTTCCCTCTGTGGACAAAAGACTGACCCGTACGACAGACCTGGACCGCCTTAGAATTGTGTGCAACTTTGAATTTAATTTAATCATTTAAATAAATTTGAATGGATGGTTCTTGCATGTGTCCCAATGTCAAATTCACAGAATGATGCTATTTTCTGCTGTGTGGCTGAGTCTATTGAATCAGCCACAGGGAATGAAAACAATCCTTTGATGCAGTTGAATGCAGTACACACTTATTAAATTCAGATTGGTGAAAATGTAAAACTCATGTTGTTGTGAAGATTCAGAGACATATGTTATGTTAATTTGGATATACATCTACTATCACAGGGCTCTGTGAGAAGGGTACATTTAAATATCGATACCACTTTACACTAAGACTACTCTTATAAAGGATTTATGAATGGTTTATAACTACTTTATTAATTAGCTTGTTAACACTTTACAAATCATTTATAAGCTGTTATAACACATTCGATAAAAAGGGCAACAGTGACCTGTTGCTTGCCATGTCTGTTTCCTGTGAGATGTAAAAAGGCTTATTGAAGCAGTTTTCAGTCTGGATTGTCAGAATGTCGTTTATAGAAATGCTGCTGCCTCCACTTTTGCCATTCAGCTCTTTGGTTCATTACTGCAGATAATTACAATAATCATCACTGTGTTATTTATTTATATAAAAAGCCATCTATGCTTTGCTGGAACGTCGGTGTATATTGAATTTAGCCCCATACTGAACTCGTTGAAGCTTCTTAAACCCCATACCAGACTTGATTAAGGAAAGGTTGATTTTACCATCAACAAACTGGTCTCATTGAACAATCTGAAAATCCACATAAAAAGCAAAACACTTAAGCTTCAAGCCAGTACCTGGTTTTAACCAAGCCTTCACTCTGTTTACTATTCTCTCTGTGTCTGTTCTTGTCACATTATTTGATTTATTTTTCATTGTACCTGCCAACGAGGCAGCGCTGTATAACATCATGTACTGTATGCTCAGCCAGCCTTCCCTGTATAAATAAAGGTATAACTAGAAGTTTGTCCTGCAAACTTTTTCTGGTGCCAGCAGTAATCTGCAGATGGTGGCATGAAAATCAGCATGTGCTAAAGCAGTCGCCACTGAGCAGAATAATGCACCATCTGTTGAAATGCCGTCACCCCCACAGCTTTGTTTGGCTCCCAGCAAACATTTTGACATTGAGCTGTTGTTGATAAGACAGCGCGCAGCAACTTTGAAAATGAGGCAACATCTGCAGTCACCGACATCCTCCAACAGGATCTGAATACAGTTACACAAATACAGGTTTTTTTTTTGATAAATCTGGTTTAATGGAGCTTTTTTATCGTCCTGTAACATCATGTTGTTAAAAGTTGTGCTTAATGAAAATGATGCTGGACTCAAACACTTCGTCTGTCAAATGCTTGCTCTTTAAGCTGAGGAGAGTTAAGCAAACTTAACTCGTCGTTTTAATGCGATTTTTATCCTCACATAACAGGAAGATCTGGATGCTTCTGAGACTGATTTTGAGTTTAATGACACCCTAGATAGACACGCTCACATTATACACAGATAACTACATAGCCTGGACACAATCCAGTTATAATGGATAAATGAAAGCTATTAAGATGTAGCCTTGTGCTGCCAGCCCACAGTTGTTATCTCACCCATTTAATGCAATCTGGAGAAACACAACAGACATTTGTTTGAGGCAGATGTCATTTTAACCAGGCTGTAGAATGGATTATTGACATCTTTGATCAGATATCACCACGCACCCTGCATCTAACTGGTTGAATGCAAAACCTTCTGAACTGTCACTGGTCTTTGCTTCTGGTTTTTTAATAGAAAAACGTGTGAAAATAATTTATTTCAAACCAGCAAATCCAGTTTTTGAATCGATTATAAGCAAAAACAACAATGTAAAAGCAGAATCCTCATTTGTTTTATAACTGCAAGCTACATTAATCAAATTTTATATCGATCAAATGATAACTATCATCCAACTGTGCAGTTCCCCTCAGCTCTAAAGAAAGTTTTAGCTGTCTTTCAGCTCATTGTAAATCTACTGTACACACATCTGTTCATCACCAAACAATGGACAGACAAAGTTAGCACATGGCTGGTGAAGATGGTGCAAGACCCAGACATTGGAGTTGGTGGAGACCATAGTTTGTACATAAAACGTGCCGCCATGACGTCACCCACAGGTATCTGAAGAGCGGTTTTGAAGCTCAAAGGTGAGCTGCTCCACCATCGCCATCTTGGCAGTGCTTGACTCCACTGAACTCCCAGCAAATCAAGAACTGAGCAAAGAGGTGGGGCCCATTTGTGGCAAGAATATGGCCCACCTTTTGCTCAAAGCAGCCACACCCTCAATTATACATAACATTAAGCCTTAATAAAATGTAAACAGGTGAGTTATATAAACAGTTGTCATGAAGGAGGTGTAGAGCTATAGAGACCAAAACAGTTTTTTGTACCAGGCTATAAACTTGTTTATTTCTGCTGTAAAGTTGGACATTTTAACATGGGAGTCTATGGGGATTTACTCACTGTTGGAGCCAGACTCTAGTGGCCATTAGAGGAACTACAATTTTTGGCACTTTTGGGCACACAAGTCACCAGGAATATGCTAGATGTGTAAATAGGCTGTTTGCTAACATATTAGCCATATTAGCTTTACAAGGTTGTATGTCAAATGTGTATGATTGGTTGCTTTCTTGCAGCTGATCAGAGCAGCTTTTATTAGTTGTTTCATGACACGCAGAAGTTTTGAGGGGCAGTGAGTCTTTACATCATCTCATCATTAACTAGAGCTCTCTGACTGGTCCAACACAGTTTCTGACTGAGCTCAGTTGATTCACAGTGGGTGTCAATATAGCCTGTTCTGACAGAATTTATACTGATCAAATCTGCAACATGTTATGATTGAACAACTTACTAAACCAAGAATAAAGCTTCTGAATGTTTATGACATTTGTCATTAATTGTTATCTGGTGGATAATGTCAAATTCAGTGCAAAGTTAATGGATAAGAGAACATAAACATGCCATGTTTCATTATCAGGCACAAGCAGTAAACCTAACACATTACGACCAAACAGTTGTAATGTGTTAGGATTACATTATACTGTTAATTGATTTTGACCAAACATTATTTTTTTACTTTGAAATTTGCTTTCCTTATTGTATGTGACATGATCTACTATAAAGATTCATGAGAATGTTTTTGGTGATAAAAAACAAATCCTCTGGTCTTTATGGAGCTTTATGGAGGTTTTCTTATAGAGATGAGGCAATAATTTCATTGGGGAAACACAACCTTCCTAGAGGATATAAACAAAAAATCATGTATTTTCTTCATTGCAGAGGAAAATATAGATTTTGACTTGGATAATACTTCAGAAAACTGCAAGATGCTTGTAACAAACAATGATGATGCACTTTGACAGCCCTTAAAAATTAGCCTACTTCAATTTAATGTGTGATAAAAACCTCTTGTGAACTCTGAACACAGAAATGCTAAAGACAGCAAAGACACATATTTTTAACTGGTGTATTCATGTAAGAAATTCAACATTTTGCGCTTAAATTTGGTTTCTAAAAGCAGGCTAAGCAAAAAAATATTCCAGTCTTCAAAGTGATAAAGGTTGGGCCCCTTTAAGTCCAGCTAGAGTTTCTGAATATGTTTGCATATCCATAGACTCTGTTTCTATTCTAACACGCTCTAATAACGTGTCAAATTGTACTGAGCTTTGAGGCGCAGCATTCAAACCTGGAGATCATTAGCAGTCAAACTAGGACTTAACCACTAAGCCAAAATAACGATCGTACTCCAGGAATGATCTGGGAACGACCAGCGGGCAGAGTTTCTTTCTTCCTCTCTCCTTCCTTTCCTTTTCATTTGTGTTTTTACAAAGCAGAGGAGCCCGGGTCTTTGAAAAATGACCCGAGAGAGAAAGGCAGACAGCTGCAAAAGAGGAACGAGGGGGAAGGGTTTTAGCGTCACACGGACAAACTCAAGGGGCCGTGGTATTAACAGGGAAAGGGCTTCAAAGCACCTGGCGTCGTTCAGGGACTCGGACAGGAAAGAGGTGGAAGAGATGAAATGAAAGGGAAGAAAGAGGTTGAGGAGAAGGGGAAGATACTCGCCGTTCTTCTCAGGTGGAAGTGAGGTCAGACACTATCTAAATGTTAATGTTATCCACCTCCCTTCATTATGTTAAATCTAAAGATAAAGTCACTGCACGCCATCTTAATTTATGGGGGGATGAATCAGTTACAGTTATCATTTCTGACAGTTTGATATAAATAAAAGTCAATTTCCCCTTTTATCTCTCATTGCTGTAACACAACAGGGATTCAGCCTGTTTCCAGCTTTTACCTTTGCTGGTCAGAACGCCTCTGTTCTCAGGTGCACAGGTAGAGATGTGTTTTATATTTACAGTTTGTCTGGAAGAGGAAGTGGACTGTCAGCATGAGCAGTAAGCAGATAGCATAAAGGAATCATTAACATTTTGAGAAACACATTCTTGCACTTTGTTAGGGTTAGTGAGATGAAAAGATTAACAACATGTGTCATCATGTGAGCTATGGAGCTGGAGCTAAGCTGTAGTTAGCCCGAGGGTGGGAGCTAACTTCATTTTAGTCCTGCCAATATTTCTACAGTTAATTAACAGAAATGTTGGGCAGATGGATAAATTCTTGTTTGCCAAAATGTAGACATATAGTATACCATTATAGTCTGTGTACAGGTTAAACATATAGAAATGTTGGAGGGTGCATTTTTGGTTGGACCACAACAGTGGAGCCAGCTCTATAATTGTGTATGTTGCTGACTGAGTGAGTGATCATAGTTCCACCAGTGTTCAGTTTCCCCATTGGCTGTTGTTCTTTCAAAATGAATTGCCACAAACAGTTTCTATCAGTGGGGCATTTACAACCTGCAGTGTTGCCACCATAGCGCATTTTAAGCAAAGTGAACTGAGGCCACCTCTCAAAGAGGTCTCAGTTTAGTTTGCTGAGACCACTTCTCAAGGTGCACTTCAAGTCTGTTCGCTCAACCTGTGAACACAAAGCACTCCAGGTTTGCTTTGCCATTGTATTTTAGTCCTGCTGTAGACTGATCACATGCTGTTGCACATATAGTTGTAACCATGGCCTCCTGTAGAAACAGTTTCCACCCTGAGTACAGAAGGTAGGAGAGAAGCAAAGAGATTAGGGGCTGAAACCAGCTGACACCAGGAAGAACGCAAATAGCCTACAAAGCAGTCTGGCCATGCATTAGGTTTTGACCTGGTCTTGTTTGTTCTCTTTGGAGAAAGTCAAGCTAGCTGTTTCCCCCTGCCTCTAGTCTAGGCTAATTTAGGCTAACCAATTCCTGACTCCAACTCTGTACTTAAAGCAAAGACATGAGAGTGGTATCAATTTTAATTAAGGTTAAAAAAAAAAAGGAAAAAAAAGCATTTCCCTGTAGAGTTGAGTTGACTTGGCTTAACTCCTATACATTAACTTGAAGAGGAAAAACTTCCACAAGATTTGGATGTAAAAAGGAAATAACAGTTTTATTAGTTTTAGAGTATTCTATCTTCTTACAAGAGTATTTGAAGTTAACTTCTCCTAATCCACATTCTGTACTACAGTAAGAAACCCAGCTCCGTCATTACCTTTTCCTCAACTGATCCTAAAAAAGAAAAAAACTATTTCTCTTTAAGGGACAGTAACCTATGTCACTGTTCTAAAGAAAGTTTACATTGTTGCCTTCATAGAATATTATTCTTACAATAACATGAATTAAATCAAATGACTATTTATCTACTTATTCAATGGAATAACTTATTTAACTTAATTTGTCTAAAGTATTAAACAAATACTGACTACACGTCTTCATTGAACTAAAACATATAGAAACGTATCTTGGCTCCCACATGCCAAAATGTTATACTATTAATATTTCTACACTATCATTGTTTCAATTTGAATATTAATTTTTTTCATGCAAACATTGTTTGTAACAAAAGTAAAACAAGACAGATTTCTGCAACTTACTAAAGTTTTTTTTAGTGAAAACATTTTAATGGTGCAACCTGATTTAGTAAATCACTAGTTTGAAACCAGCAGGACCTCAGGAAGGACTTTATATTCAATCTTTGAATATCTGGTGCAACACTGCTCCAGCTCCATATTAATACAAAGACATGAGATTGATATTGTTCCTGTCATGTCACTCTCAGGAAGGACACAGAGCACAAAAGAGAGAAGAGACACATTTGTCACTTGCCCTTTGTAAACCTGTCACAAGCCCTGAAGGCAGAATGTGTCAATTTTGTTTTAATAAAGCAGGTTCAATGAAAATCAGCTTCCGTTTAACATGAATGCAGTTCTCTGCCAATTCAGAAAAAAGGCAGTAGAAATAAGCAGAGTCACAGTTCTCTATGTGGATTCAGTCTGTCTCAGTGTCTTCATGTCATCCCAGAATGATTCAATGATGTGGAGATCAGGGCTCTGTGGGGGCCAGATTGTCTGTTGCAGGACTCCTTGTTGTTCTTGTTGTTAAAGATCTAGTTCTTTATGGCTAGTTGTAATGTTTGGAGTCGTTGTCATTCTGTTTGGGACCAATCAGAAGCCTCCCTGATGGTATAGCATGACGGATAAAAATCAAAACATTTAAAGTGTCTGAAATGTTTGCACATTACTTCATGTCTCTCTATAACACCTGGATTTAGCGCTGCTGGTGATTGATGTTCAACCTCCAGGCATACCTTTTGGCTGCCTTGTTCAAATATCTTGGGCAACACTAGCTGTAAGAAGCTAACTATATTTCTAAAAGTGGGACTTAGCTGTATAGATAGAATTAAATAAATAAGTTTATTGTCTTCAATGAATTTGATAAGATAGATGGATAATTTTAATTTAGATAATTTCACTTAAACTAAGTGTTGTTCAGTGTCAAACCATGAGTATTACAGCTAGACCTTCAACCAAACATATTGACATGCTACACATCGTTAGCTGAGATAGATTCTCCACAAATCAACTGTTCAGTTCATTTCACAGAAACCATGAGTACAAAAGCTGAATAAATTCAGATTTACAGGTATTGTAAAGCAGCAAAACAGCAAAATGGTGGCAACTCTCTACCTTTGAAGCGGTCGTGAAGCCCACTTGTCTGTTTATTCCTCAATTATTTATATTCCTTTAGTCCACAAGGGTCCACAGATCAAAGGAGTTTTTCATTAAAGTATTTCAAGTAGTGAATATTGTCATATGAAGTCCATTGCCGACTGTCCTATCACTCTGCCATCTGAAGTCTCTGATCTGCTAGCTTAAGCCTCTGGCCAGAAAAAGGTAAACCTTGTGAGATAACCCTGGTCTTGAGCCTTCAGGAAAGCCTATGGCAATGATTTTTGGTCTAAGCCACTATAAATCAAAATGTGATTGGTTAATTCACATGCCACTTTCTAAACAAACACATGTGGCTATGGGGACTTCAGGCCTTCTGTACTGGTTATGATGTTATTTTGATTGATTGATTGGATAACTCTGTTTTCATGGTTTTAGGGCAGTAACCTTTTCATTTCTGAAGTAAACTTGATACCAAATGTAACTAAAACTAGAATTGGAAGAAGAGAGTAATTATTAAATGAAATGAATTAAATTTTAAATACTGTTTGGCCTTCTCTCAGAGAACCTGGGGTGTTCTCCCACTGATGTTGTCTCATGCAGGGTTTTTTAGAGATATGACGTTTTGGTCATGGACCTCATACTTCAAATACACAACAGGGAAACCATGGTACTGATGTATAACTGTGTCAGGTGTTTGCAATTCAGCATGTGTGTTTTGAGATTGGTTGTTATGGCCTGTAGCGTAAGCACAGGAGGCAAGATGTGCTACCAACAGTGTGAGCGATCTCTACCTTTTTTTTCAGACGTACCTAGCCTACTTATAGTCACCATAACTGCTAGAGGCTATAGTGCTGCAGTAATAACTTGCAGCTTGCAGTGTGTTAATTTCCACAGCGTTTTACATTTGCTTGTGTTATGGAGTTCGGACAAGGCTCAACACGCATTTTGCTTGAGGCAGACATCATTTAATTAAGCTGTCAATGGCAGATTGTGAGTTCTCCCCATCACAATACATCAACATTAACCTTTCCTACACCTGAGTGAACCTAACACACCACTCACTGGGCTGTCATTAGTTTTGCTTACATTAATCAAGTAAGGGAAACGTGTCAAAAATTCTTATTGGATTTCTATATATACTATTCTTCTATCAGTCGTGCACTATTCTTTGCACCCAACTAGGTCTCCCACATTTTTGGTTATATACATGTGGCTTTAAAAGCTAGAACTCAGTGTGATGTCTGGGCGCAGTAATGCAGTGCTGCTTACTGATTTGGTTTTGTTCTGTTGTTTTGTCATGAGCGACTGGCTGGAGGCTGTTTGGTTGAGCGATGAGGAGCAGTGTCTGAGTGAATGGGCTTCAGGGTGGCCGGCGTTGGAAAATAGACTCACACACACACACACACACACACACACACACACACAACTAGAGTAGGCACACGATGTGAGCAACACCAATGTCAAGATACAGATGTCTCATACTGCAACACAAAAACTCAGCTGTTCTCACACAGTCCATTCTCTCTCTCTCTCTCTCCCCCCCCCCCCCCCCCCCCCCCCCCTCCCCCTCTCTCTCTCTCTCTCTC
>NW_019174328.1:1467268-1573412 GCF_002260705.1 Seriola dumerili
CCCCCCCCCCCTCTCTGTCTTTTATCTTGCTCTCTCGCTGTCTTATTTCCCGTTGCACTGCTTCTGGCTATGTGCAAATTCATTCACTGTGAAAATGTAAGGCAGCATCGTGCCGCACAGTTTCATTTAGTGCTGTATTCAGTTAGCCACAGACTCTCTGCATGCTACTCTCACCCACACTTCAGGTGAAACTAGAGATTTCAGGTGAAATGAGAGATCCTCTAAATCACACATGCAAACTGACACACAAGTCATTCATTTGAGAATCAGTGTCACAAGCCTGGTCACTGACTTTCTGGGGTCTTCACCTTTACTGCACCCTCTCAGGGGGGATGTCTCCTCGCAGGCTCAGTCATCACATCTGTTTCGCTTGGCATCCTCATTGACAGGAGAATTGAATGTGGCGCAGCGAGCAGCGTGGCCTTAGATTGCTGTCATTACTACACCAACACACACAGAGGACGATGTGGGAGCAGCTCTGACTCCTGCTGTTTTAAAATAACACAACTGTCAAATGGCTTTTGTCAGGTTTCAGTTCATCACACAGGAGACTGTTCCCCATTGCTGGATGTTTACACCAAAAACAAGCAAATTCATTTCTCTAACCTGTCTTAGCTTTTTATTTAATGTGGCTGTTTCATGTGAATCTATCCGCCATCTTTAAGTTTGAAACTTGTACTGTAAATCAGCTCTGGTGGTTGCAGTTTCGTATGTCATATCTGAACCACATTTTTTTCTCCTTCTTTTATTTGCAGATGCGCAGCACTCGAGGTGTGTCAGTTTGGCCTGTGGGATTCGTGGGTGGCCGAGCGTATGAGCGCCCCTTGGTGTCTGGGGGTAAAGTTGTGGGCTGGTACACCGGCTGGAGACCGGACAGACCCTTCGCCACTGACATGGCAGGTAAGGAGCAGTTCACAGATTTACTAAAGTAGAGAGGTTACTGCGACACAAATCAAAACAAGGATGGCATTACAAACATAACTAATGCTTTATGTTCTGACTGAGCTCATTCATGCTCCGCAGAGGATGGACCACTCCATGTACCACCACACCCATGACAAAGTATCAGTTTTACATGATTATTCATAGTCTAATGCGCAGATCTCCATGAAAATTAATGAGCAGATACTTGCTCCGATTTGGATGAAATCCCTTTGAACTAGGATCTAATGAAAAACTGTTGCCTCATGGGAAATGTAGGATCCATCTCTTGACTAAAGGTCTTAATATCTCAGTGACCATTCTGCTCTATGGATCCTGAACCACATTTTATATCACTGTTAAAATAAGCTGAAAACGACATAACTTTGCTTGATCAAATCTTGAATCAAGCACAATCAGATATTTGAGTTGTATTGGAAGAAACTGAAATTACTTCACTTAACCAGCAGATTTTATTGCTTCTTTCACAACGAAAAACGCATTAAAATGCCTCACTGTTGCTATGTTTACTCCTGGTGCCCACACTACTCCAGTTTTCGAGTGACGAAAAGACTTTTGGAAACGCTGCGGGATCCATTGTGGTTTATAAACTCCGGGGCTGCTTTGTAGTCTGGACGGGCAGAAACGGAGACCTTTGGAAACGACGATGCTCACCTCCTGATTGGGTTTTATCAGTCATGGCGATCAGTGGTGAAAGCAACATGGATAACAAAGTATAAGCGTTACTGACCTTGTTGTCTTTGCTAGCAGCTGTTCAGTTAAATTCTGCATTTTAACTCTACAACTGTCTTTGCTGTTCCTCAGTCGTAGTATTTAACCAACTGCAGAGTAGAAAATTTGCTTCCTCTTTACACCAGTACGTGTAGTCAGTATACCCAGTTTACGTTAATGGTCAGGTGTCCTGTGTTTTCAGGTGTGTTAGTATGGGCAGAGATTATTTCTGATACAGACCAAAACAGTCTCCTGGACAGAGATGGTTTTCATTTTAAAATGAAAACGTATTTGTGTGGATGTAGCCTAAGACTTAATAGATTACTCGTACTGGAATGTAATACTTAAAATGTATTTTTTGCACTGCAAGACATCCCCTTGTTACTCTTTGAACAAGGCTGTTTCAAAAATCTGTATGTTGACCGAGTTGAACAGGGAACATGTTACATTTGCAGATAAAAGACAGTAGACGATGTTTGTGGTTCTTTGGGTTTAGTGCAGACTTTTCACTGTTTAGGAAATGGGGGTGAAAGTAAAATTTTGGTTCCTCTTTTTATTATTAGCTGTTGTGGGAACATTTAATGATTTTTTTTCTTTTGATCAGTTCATTGATTACACAACAGTTAAAGTAAACCAGACTGTTGTGGCCTGCTGGCGTTCATCAGAGCGGAGAACAAACAGAAAACTATAAGCAGAGCTCTTTCTTTCTATGACTTCACCTGCAGAGATCAGGCAGCTTCTGTTTTTTCATGGATTAATTTGCCATTAAATGAGATCTGATCTTTCCAATTTAATGTTCTGACTGTTACTCCTCCACGCAGGAGCTCCTGTGCTACTTTGCTCGATTGTTTATTCCTGAGATAAATCACAAAGCAGGACTGCAGAGTCTTGTTGAATAAAACCACTCTGAGAAGCGACAGACTGGATGGAAACGGAACAGGAACCCAGAGGAGTGAAAAGTCTATGGCATCAGGATACTCACCGGTTTAAAGTGAAGAGTACATATAACATATAATACTATAACATATAACAGTGACTTTATCTGTATTAAGTTGCTTAGACACTGTATCATCTTTTAAATAATTTCTAAAATCTCTTTTATTAGTGGTTTTAACCATCTGTGTTGATTTCACTTTCTTTCAAAAATAACCAGAGGGTTTGTGTCACAGTGTTACAGCTCAGATTTACAAGAGTTTCAGTTTATCTACTTTCAAAATCTCTGGAATCCCAAATTCTTCTGTAGTGTGTGACTGGAGCATTTGTCCAAATCAAGAATCATTTTTACACCTGCTTATTTTTTGCAGCCTTTCCTCAAATTCACTTGGAAAGCACATTATGCCACTTATCACTAATGTAATTCCATTCTATGTCTCATGCACATTTTGAATTGGCAATGTAAATGGAAATATCAGATGCTAAAAACGTAAACATGTTAGTTAATGGTCAATATTTTACATTTTTCCAGTGTTCTATTTGAAGTGTTGATCTATAATTAAGTAATATCACAGGAGAGGGAGTGATGTCCTGAATATCAGTACGACTTGTCTTCGGTACTCGGCCTGTGGCCTTGTACCTATGACCGAATCACAGCCATGACCTTGAGTGTTTTCTGAGCGCCATATTATTTAAATAAGCAACAACAGATTATGATTTGTTTGTTTATTTTATCATTTATTTGGTTAACCCAACACAAAGAGTTCCACAACTGCACTGGTACTGGACTGTTGCTAAGTAAGACATTAACATTTTCCTGACCTGCACAGTGCACACTAGTTTTCTACTCTGTCTACACGTTACCTCAGGTGTGTGCTGAAGTATCCAGGCGTCTTCCCTTCATCCTCCTCTGATGACCACACATCATTTAATTCAAATGTTATTTCTGGAAATATTTTTATCTTTGCAAAGTTTGTTACAATCTAAGATAGATAACGGCCGTCAATGTAACGCTAATGAATGGTTAATAGAACACCTGTGAAGCGGAGGTTACGTGTGGTTAAAAGTCCCAGTGCTGTTGTACTTTATATCAGCACTCAGCACTCAGCACTCATGGAATGACTCTCATCCAATCAAATTATTTGGTTGGAACTAACTGTTGTATAAGAAGATACATTTGTGGTTTTAAGAACCAAAACCAGATCCAGATGCTGCATGTGGACAGAGGAAACAATTTAATCTAAATTCCAGATTAGTTGAGAAGCAGCAATAAGATCCATATTCCATAATATGTCAGAGATACAGATACTCTGTTGAGACGGTCCTCAGCAGAAAGATGACAGTACTGGTTTTTGTGACAGACACATAAAATGCACCTCTTGTTACAGTGAAAATAATTACTACCCACTCAAGCAGAAAGCAGAAGTATTTTGAAGTTGTCATAGTGCCACCACAGTTGATGGTTGGGCCTAGAGAGTGTCCGACGTTGACAATGGGGACTGCTAGTTGCATCCTGTCTTCTTCCACCTGCTAACACTGGCTTCTTGCCATTAAACTTAACCAAGTCTTAAAGGAGCAGTTCAACACTTTAAGAAAGAACTAAAGAACTAAAGATCAATTGTTTTTTCATGTTGGTAGGATAACAATGGAACTGGAGTCAGGACAAGGTTAGCTTAGCTTAGCATAGATACTGGAAGCAGGGGGAATGAGCTGGCCTAGCTCTTTCCAAAGTGAAAAAATACACTTGTTTATACATCTAAAGCTCAATAATTCAATAATAGTTCATCTCATTTGTTTCATTTGTGGTGGAGTTTACGTGCTGGAACTAGTTGTACAGACTAGAGAACAAAAGCCAGATGCAGTACTGGGCAGGTGGATGAGCAGCTAAAGAAATAGTAACAGCACCACGCTTTAAAGGCACAAACGGTCACTTTTACAGTACTGCTTTGATACGGGTTTAAGCTAAGCTAATCACCTCCCTCAATCTCGAATCATCAGTCAACATTCGAGCGAAGGACATTGAGGTGGTGCACACTTATAAGTACCTAGGTGTGGACCTGGACAGTAAACTGGACTGGTCAACATTCTGGCAGGACAGAGAAGCAGCTACAGCTGCAGCAAACGTCTCATCTCACTGTGCTGCAGAACAGAGAGGTTCAGGAGATCCTTTGTTCTCACTGCCATCACGCTATACAACACCTCAGCCACAGGAAGTGGATCATGGACTAATTTACCTATTATTGTTTATTATTTATTATTAACTATTATTAGTATTATTATTACTGATGAGCTACTGGACACAATAAAGTATCTATCTAAGAAATCAGAAATTAATTTTCAAACTACCACAACACTTGAACACAACAAACTAGAGGCTTTCTAAAAGGCTTTTTAAAAAAATGAGTGTATGTCCCTGAATGTTGAACTTTTCTCGGCGGCGGAGCAGAAAGAAAGGTCTATTGTATTTTAGGAGACACTGACAAACAAGCAAACGTCACCCTGATGACTGGAGCACTGAATCAGACAAAGCTCTAATGGGCTATCTCAGACAAAAGTGACAAACGACCTGTTTTTGTCATTTAGTTTGTTGTCTCCATTGATTGCATCACTTTGTTAATGGAAACACACACTGACTTTCTTTTGCCGACTTTCTTAAAATTCAAATGGAGAACCTGTCCTTTCCTACTGGGCATTAAGGAAACAAAACTGCATGGAGGGACAGTCCGCCGTAACTGATTGAGTTAATGAGTTTTTAGATGAAAACAGTACATCCAGGTTTGTCTTGTAGTCATTATCATCCTAATGGCGAGTAAAGACTCAGCAAACATCTCCATAAATCTATTTACATCTTCATATCTCCTGTGTAAAACTCCAATCAGCACTTAACTTCCCTCTGACCTCTGAGAAAATAATTCATCACACTGACCAAATAATAACAGCCTGTCAGTCACTGCTCATTACACACACCCACACACACACACACACACACACACACACCCACACACACACACACACACACACACACCCACACGCACGCTGTGTTTAGAATCTGCAGGAGTTAAATAATATTAAATGTACAGGTGTTAGCTTAGCAGAGGATCGCCTGCTTATATCATCCCAAACACATATGTGGACACAGCTGAGGGCACTGCAGCAGAGCACACACACACTCACACTCTCTCTCTCTTACACACACACAAGCACATACACACACACACACACACACATACACTCACACACACACACACACACACACACACACACACACACACCACACACACACACACACACACACAGGTCTGCCCTCAGGATTAATGTTAATTAAACCACAATTACAAGAGCGAGCTTCTCTGTCTCTCTCCTCCACCTTTCTCCTGTTCTACCACAGCCAGGATCACCCCACCACCACCACCCCCCACCCTCACCGCATCTTGTTCCACCTAATCTCTCTCTCACACACACACACACACACACACACACACACACACACACACACACACTGTAATTATCAGCCTTACTTTTACACTGCTCTATATAATTACACTGTCAATTCGCAACTCTAAGATTTACAGCAGTGGCTGTTTTACGAAGCATTTTTTTTATTTTTTATTTTTTGCTTTATATTCTTCAGGAACAACAATGGCTGCACCGAGCGAACACCCCAAACTTTATTCATTCTTAAATTATTATTCATAGGATTTACAATAGTGTGTCTGCAGAGCTGCTGAGTGAGTGCTAGTGCGTGTCCTAATAGTATTGTGTTATACAGCGCTGTATTGTTAGCAGACCACTAAAGCCTCCCATCTACTGCTCTGTCTCATTTAGCCAGACACAAAGGAGCCGGGACAATGATTGTGTGGAGTACTATTCACCTTAGTGTGTGTGTGTCTGTAATTATGCACATTTGCACACACACACACACAGACACACACACACACAGACACACACACCTGCCAGCACTTGAACTGATATTGAGAAGACAAGACACATGTTTCAGGACACAGACACACACACACACACACACGCACCATTACAGGGCAACTGAGTGTATGTGCACACATAGCAAACACAAAAAACACAAGGTGCTTGCACTCGCAGACCCACCAACACTGATGGGTTGTATGGTCGTTGAAGTGGTACTTGTGCCTTGGGAGTGTTCCCTGAGATGGGGACACGAAAGTGTTTAACCTCCAGCAACCCGAGTGTTTACACCCGGCTCCTGAGATGGTGAGATGAGAGGAGCAGAGAGGGAGGATAGAGGCAGTGTGCAGGAGTGGTTAAAGACAAAGCTGAGAGCATTTCCTCCTGCACTGGAATATTGTTATGAGAGCTGAGCTGCACAGAAGCAGCTGAATAAAAATATTTGTGGGGGAAATGTAAATTTAACAGCAAGAGGCTGAATGTTGCAGATCACATTCAGATTCTGTCGGGTTTTAGCTGTTAATAAGCTTTTAATTTGGCGGTTTGGCTCTGCTCATGTGATGATCTGGAGCAAATTTTTAGCAAGGTTGGCATAGATTGTCCTTGAGTCCCCCCCATCCCCACCCCACCCCACCCCCCAAGGCAGATGTACAACATCTGATGGGCATGTAACAGTGAGGATGCAGAGATCAGGATTGGTGTATGCAGATACAGCAAAAACTGTTCATATGGATGTAACAGATATATTTGTGTGATGTGAAGGAGAAAAAGAACCACTGTCATATATCATCAGAGGTAAAGAGGCAAATTTTTTAGTTAATAATGAATTTTGGTCGTGGTAAACACAGCAAACATTTAAAACTAAATGAATCCTTCTTTATTTGTAAACCTTCAAACACAGACTTCAGATCAGACTCTGGTGAAGAATCTTCTGCCTCATCTTTATCTAATGTTGCCATCGTTAGGACACTGACAGGTTCAAACATGACTGACAGTGGAGGAGTTGGCGGTGATTGGTTTTCTCCTGTGAGGAACACAGTGTATGGTCTGTCACATTTTTCAAAATAAAATAAAATTCTAAAAGCTCTGCTTCAAAGTAAGAGTAATTCATAGAAATCTAATGGAGTCAAAAGTCATAAGTTTCCAAAAAAATAACACCCAAGTAAAGTACAGTATAGTACTCAAGTAAATGTACTTTGTTACTGTCCAACCCTGTATATCATATATATTCTTATTACATTTGTTCCAAAGCTTGAATTCACATGGTTTGGTCTTAGTCAACAGATCACCCAGTTTTCATGGAGAAGGTTCAGAACCACCACACTGATAACAGAAGGTGGTACAGTAAACCATAAAAAGTAATTTCTGTCCAACTCCTGCTTCCAAGTTCAAGAATGAACCTTAACACTCACCAAGGAGAAGGCCCAGTCAGCTGAAAGACAAAGAGGGAGTGTTAAGGTTTAATGTGGATAAAGCAGGAATGTCAGTAAATTCGAGTGGATCTTACAGTATCTGTTGTCCACAGCTGCTTTACACTGTATGAAAATCTTCTCCTTCGGTTCATTAAATCCCTGCAGCATCTGAAGGCAGCAGGACACATGTTGATAAATCTGCCGCCTCAGATTTTAGAGTGTGGCCCCATTACACACGGCTGTCCACTGTGTTTGCCCTGACTGCAAATGATGCCAAAATAACCACACACACCACAACTTGGCATTCTGCCTGTTTGTGAGGTAGATGTTGGAATACAGTGGTTCATCAGTCCCATGAGTCACTTCCCCCTTTCTCTTCTTTTTTTAGCAAATGTGGCACAATTTATGAGGTGAGATACAGTAGGATAAAAATGAAACAGCGTCAGTCTGATGCGTACATGTCGACAACTTCATCAACATTTTTTAATTGTCTGTCATCATTGTACAAAGAAAAACCTGCACTTTGTTGAGCTGTTGTCGTCATGCTTCACTCTGACTGGCCCAGCTGTTTCAGAGCAGAGACAACACCAGTGTGACTGACAGAGGTTGGGGCTAGTCAAAAGCCAGTCTCAAGTCTTAAAGGTCCCATATTTTACACATTTCCATGTTTTATTTGAAGTGTTGATCCATAAGAAGATATTTTTTTGTTTTAAGAACCAAAAACCATCTCAATGCAGTTTTATATCTCCTCTCTCAGGCTTATCTCTGGAGCTCTTGTAACAACAGGTCAGTGAGCCAATCAGAAGAGAGGAGGCTCCGAACCTCTCTTCTGATTGGCTGGCTGTTTTCTGAGTGATCCAATAAAAAATATAGCAGATTTCAGGTAAACCCTCAGAGAAACCAAATCCTGCAAGGTTGGATGGTGGGTCCAGGTGGGCGGGGCTTGAGGCATGGCTGAGAGCAGTGACTGCTTTGTTGTGACATCACAAAGTTTTGACGGCTGGTTTTAAGGCTCAGTTTCTGAATACAGGCTGTGTGCATTTCTCTGTGGACTGAGCGCTTCGATACTTTCACAGTATTAATATAGAACCTAGACCTGCTCTATAATCAAACAACATGATGGCTTTTCCATGAGATATGTTAGTGAATGGGTGAATGTGGTACGTATTTCAAAGCTTTGAGTGGTCAATAAGACTAGAAAAGAGCATATAAGTGCAGACCAATTACTGTTCCATTTGTATGTCCTCTTTCCTGCTGCAATCCAAATGTTAGTATTTTTGGATTTAGCACCTTCCTATGAGAACTGGTTGTCGGGCATTGAACTAGAAATCACCCAATCATGTTTCAAAAACAACATGTAATTTATCTAGCAATATCTAAAAAAGTGCAAACGTTTAATTAAAAAAGTCAAGTCCATTCAAGTCATCTGTCTCAAGTCTAAGTCAAGTCTCAAGCCATGAATACCAGGTTCAAGTTCAGTCTTTTACCAGTGTTCATCAAGCATGTCTCAAGTCTGATTTAAGCCAAGTCATGTGACTCAAGCCCCCCACATCTGGCTCTCGCTAAAGGGTATTTATTAATCACCCTCCAACATGAACCAAACTATCAGGTGTTCCTGAAGAAGCTGTCACAGTCTACGACTGACCACTTTGCACTCGTGTTGTTGCACGATTAAAACAGGGCTGTCTGTTTTTAGATGAGCAGATATACAAGTTTCCTGCAGTGGATCTGAGTGGAGTCACTGCTGTGTTATATGAACTGATGATGGGGGTCATCTAAAGAGTTAATTTACTTTTATGATCTGGCTTATGATTTTAATGTCACAGCATTGTGGGTGCTGATCTGCTTTTGCCCTGGAGCTAAACCCTTTTGTATTTCACATCAGCCTCTGAATTGAAAATGAACCACAGGCAGGAACAGAGACAAAGGACAGAGGCTGAATAAAGGGAGGAAACAAAAATAAAAATCAGCCGCATGCTCGCATGTAAACCTGGTAGACAACAGGATGATCAGTGTGGTTCCCTCAGGCTCAAAGCTTCAGGTCACAATACAATATGGTAAATCAATAAAGCAGGAGCTGCTGTATCACATTTCACTTATTTTTTTAATCCTCTTTTCTCCCCCATCTGTCTTCTCTTCATTGTTCTATGTTTGATTGAGACTTTTGACAGATGTAATATAGTTAAACAGTATTATAATGCAGGGTGTTGCATGGTCATTCACGTTAAAAGGGTTCACCTCCTGGAGCTCAGAACTTTTATTGATCATTTCCCATGTGGATCAAAGTGCTGATCAACAGGAAAGTTTCACAGTCTGTTTCCAGGTGTTGGACAGTTCTACTGCATGTGTGAAAAAAAACTTGTATAAAGTGGTATGTACAGGTGCAGAGGGAGCCTCAACTGATGTCACTTAAGTCAGAGTCGTTCAGGGCTGAAGACAGTCAGAAAGAACCAGAGCTCTGTAGCCTGCTCCTCGTCTCTGCTTGAGGCTGGAGACTTCAGGTGTCCATTGTGAATCCAACAATGTTAAAGCGCAACTCCACATTACATCACCATCATTAGGCCACTAATGCCTCATTTTGACCAAATACTTCCAGTTACTGAGAAGCTATAGGATTTAACCTACTGTAAGCACCTTCTGCAAGTTCCAACCATGTCCAACCAAAAACTTTGTTTTTAACAGCAGTAAAAATAAAAATGTCTCACCATGTGACTGAAGCCGTACACAGATTGGATCAGTGATGCTAACTCTTCCCCAATTGTTCCTTGGCCATAGAAAAGTGGCTGAATCCAGATGGGCTTGCAGATTGAGCCCATTGTCATTCTTACAGTGATCTGACCACTTTCAATTTCACTGTGCCAGGGTGCAGGTCTGCTATAGGGAATAAAATGTTTAGTTAGACAGTACTTAAACCTCATGTGTTTCCATGGAGATGAATTGAATTTCCTGACACTGTAACTAATTTCAAAGTATTTTTCTGAACGGCTGATAACAATACTGGCAAATTCTGCGTAGGAAATTTTCACATAAGAATTGTGTTCACATTAACCCTCCAACTGAGGCAAACAAAATAGACAAAAACCAGGTCTGGTTTCAGGTCTGTCTTAAAACAATTGTCAGGTACCAAAATGAACAATAAAACAGGTTTTACTTAGTCTTCCTGTTCTGGCCCCTGTGATCCTTCAAACTGGTCATTAAAAGATGTTTTCTTAATGCGTTTGCAGTGAAAGTGATAAGGGACAAAATCCACAGTTCTCATTTTGTGCATAAATATATTTCAAAATGTATCTAAAGTTAATGTTAGGCTTGAGCACTCTTTATCTTCCAACGTTACTCCCTGTTTTTGTTGCTATCATCTCACTGCAGCTCAGCATGGAAACACATTGAGCAATTTTATAGTAAAGACAGTGTAACTCAAACTGCTGAAGTCTCACAGAATATTTAGATAAACTTACATTTAGCATAGGTTACTGTCTCAATGTCCATGTTTGTAGCTGACTATTGTTTCAGCACAGACTTGAAAAAATGTGACCCTGCCCTTTAAGTGCAGTTAAGACCACACATTTGGATTCAGCAGGTAAGACCCCGGAGCACCAGGAACAACATTTAGGCCTAATCCCAATGTCACCTGGTAAATCACCTGGTAAGTGGTTGAGTGTGAGAGGCTGCAGGGGGTCAAAATGGCAAAGAGGGAATGGAATGGGTCAGCACTTTGTCACATCTCGTTACCTTGACAACACAAAAACATGTTACATCTGGGTTTGGGACTTTTGATTTTACATTTTTTATTTTCTCCCTTTGCTTCCTGTTCGTAAACAAAATAGTAATGCTGGATCAGATCTGATGAAAGCAGATTTATAATTTATCATCATGTCATCAGAGGACTGATAACTACACAGTTCTGGCTCTGAATAACCACTGAGTGTCTGTGTTCATACACACATGTAAACTTCTTTTTCCTTGTAATGTTAACGCTTGAGTTCGTTCCTTTCGTTAACCGTTCAACTCTACCTTATTCTTTTTCTGTTGTTTACCGCGCTGCAGAACAGAGAGGTTCAGGAGATCCTTTATTCCCACTGCAATCAGGCTATACAACACCTCAGCCAAAGGATGTGGACTAATCTAATTATTATTGTTTATTTATTATTAACTGTTTTTATTATTATTATTATTATTATCAACAATGACCTAATGAACACATCAATTTCCCCTAGCGGAATAATAAAGTATATCTATCTATCTATCTATCTATCTATCTATCTATCTATCTATCTATCTATCTGTCTTTCTGCACTTCTGGGCTTCCCTTGGTAACCACAGTAACCCAGGGTTTAATGTCACAACACTATGGGTAATTCCCTCAGACAAAGTGTACAGAAATGTGGGCTTATAGGGACTGCGTATAAAGGACCAAAAATGTCTGTGAGAGAGCCCTCATAGACTTGATGGCTTTACAGTGGGACAGCCTGAAGACCTCATGGACTTCCTGGGAACACGCCCAAGTCTGCGAGTCCATGAGTGGGGACATTGGGATTGGGCTGTTGACTATGGTTCCTCCTATCAAACATATGTTCCCAAGTTCCCAAAATTGTTATAGGCCCCTGGAACAGGCTATAATTATACAATAAGCTCTAATGATTGGTACAGAAAAAAATCAAGGCACAGAGATCAAGTTAAACATCCACTTTCACTTGTTGATGTTCAGGTCCTATACATACTGATGAACTACAGGGAAATATTTTGTCTCCACAAAGGGTAACGTAGCATTCAACAGATACATACAGTCATATGGGTCAGCTAGAGCGGGTCAGGGATAAAGTGGGACAAAGTTAGTGCGGAGTCTGGACGCTAGCCTCTTGGGCAAACATGGCTGAGGGGAGCTGTGATCTCCATATCACAGAGGCTGGCTACAGGGTGGGAGATGTCTGTCTTGTAATTGCTCTTATATCTGTCTGCTCCACCTGAGCTGCATTTATCTTCATGATTAGCCTGCAGTATCACACACAGAACAGTGATACACCTGATAGCAGTCTAACCTAACCACTGTATAGGTATTATAGCAGGGTCAGTGTGTAGGTTTGTGTAAGTATAAGTGGTAAAAACTTTCTTATGGCCTTTGACTAAAGGATATTTTTACCCTAAAATGCCATGGAAAATTGTTCAATTTAAATATACGTATAAAAGTACAATCTATAAACATTAGTTCTGAATGAATCTTCAAAATGCCTCTCAGCCTCACCCTTGTGTCTGTATGTATTAGCTAGTGCATGTGACAGTTGTCCTGACCTCAAAATCCAGCAAAGTTAAACCTATAGAAGAGTGATAAGCTGAACCCATGTGCATATCTTCAGCTACTCTGTGTGTGTGGACACTATCACCCATCTCATCAACACAGCTAGAGTCTCCCACACAGCACTTATCACTCACGCACAAACACAATGTAATGTCGTGCGATCAGCTAGTGCTACTAGCTAGTCACATCGAGTCGAGCGATCGATCAGACGACTCGATCGACATCAGTCTGAACACACAGAGTAGCCTGAATGGATATTGTGCATCGAGTGTGTGTTGCTGATGTGTCTGTGTGTAGTCTGCTGCTTGTCTAGTAAGGTTAACTGTCTATACAGGACCAAACCTGTACACAGTATCTGTGATGATCGTGACCACGGGCTGAACGAAAGTTTCACATTACTCAGAGGACGGCTGTCTGGAGAGCTGCATCCTAGAAAATGCTGTTCAGGCAAGGAGGGGGGAGAGAGGAGGCCAGAATAGTGAATTACTAGGGGTGAATTCCCACACTAATGCACTGATTGCCAAGGCATGCCACCCACTAACAATTTGCATAAATAAATATTCAGTAATTATGGCGAGACCTTGAGCACGGAGCATCACAGCAGTTTCTGAAAATATCCTCCTGTCATGCTGAAAACTGGAAACTTCAGCATCCCTCAGAGAAATAGTTGTTCTGCTTAAAACACAACTACACCTGCTGTTTCATTTGAATTGTTTTGATTGGACATTTAAAGACTATACCAATGTTTTAGCCCATTTACTACAAATTACACACATTTTAAATTACACCATAGGGTTTAACTTTCTCAGTGTGGTTTTCCTAGCTGTTGATTTCAGGTTGTGTATATATTAACTTGCAGAGACTTGAAATATAATTGAGATAAGAACGCTGAGTCACTTAGATTAAATTTTTTTTTTTTTGATCAACTTACATTATGCTTGTATAAGGTAAAAGCATAGATCTGAGACTTTAGAGTTGGCCAAACAGCAACATTTATAATGCAAGTGCTCTCACTTATTTTTCAGGTTTAAAGGAATAGTTATGGAAATTGCACGTCCCATCATATTTACTGAGAGTGAGATGAAGATCAAAACCAATCTCATATCTGTGCATTAAGTACATTGCTGGAGCCTGGAGGCGATTGGCGATTACCATAAAGACTGGAGACGGGGAAACAGTTGGCCTGGTTAGTTTGCACTCATTTGTTTAGACAATAATGTAAAAATGATCTTTTTCTAGGTGAACAACAGGTGATCCATCCACCAAGTAAGAGAGGACAACATCTAAAACCACAATTGCGGCTTTTACATTAGTGTTTGTGTATGGTTTAGACAAAACAAGATAGAGAGTGTATGAGTGAATCTTTAGAGGTGTTTGCAGGTGGATGTTTGAACTTTGGGCAGAGCCAGGCTGGCTTTTTCCCCCTGCTTTCTGTTTGTATGCTATGCTAGGCTAATCGCCTCTTGGCTCCACATCCATACTTGACACACAGACACGAGAGCAGTATTGATCTTCTCCTCTAGCTAACAGCAACAAAGCTCATGAATACAAAGCTACATTGCATTTATTGCCTGAGGATATAGGGACAACCTTATTAACACACAAATGTCCCTGACTGACTGAGTGATGACGTTACACTATCGTCTCTGGTAAAGCCCCACAAGCACGACATTAGCGGGCTTCTCTATGCCTCTCATTCAATTGGCTCCACAGCATGTGACGTGAATGAGATTCCAACTTTCTGTTTGAGTGTTTTACAAGCATTTTCTAAATAGATATAGCTGCAAAGCCGTTGTCTTTATCTTCTGTGTTTGGTGATTTTGTCAGGCTGGTTATAAAATGGTTATAAAATCAGGATTTTAGAAGCAGCTTGGAAGTGACTACTGGTTAACATGTAGTCTTAATGGGCTGCGTTTTAGTCACTATTTCATTCACAAAACAGAAACAGAAAAACATGTAAATGAGAACAGATTTATTGCCTGTATTGAAATACTGTATATGTGAGCACAAAGAGAAGGAGATAAGCAAACAGATCAAGACCTTCACCTAGGCTTGTTGTTGTATGTTAGCTCATGAAACTTGAGCTCAGCTGGCCCAGCCATCTCAGCTAAGCCACTGATGTGAGAGTAATACAGAACACGAGCCACTTAACAATAGCTACACTCTACTTGATCCTTAATCTAGTGAGCAAGGAAATGCAGACAGAATGATGGATCAATTTTAAGACACCAGTCACTTCTTGTAATAACATCTGGTTTTCTTAGATTTTATTTTTCACATTGACTGAATGAGTTTTCATATTGTATGGCTCAGAAATATTAATACATTCCACTTTACATACTTTACAAACTTTGTCTCCCAGGTAATTAACTTCCACTTAAATTCATGTGAATGTAGGTCTCCTCCTCTGTTCCTATTCCTGTGTACTAACTCAGCAGGAAGGCTGAGAGAGTTATTCAGCAGGCAGAGTGAAGGGGAGAAGGTGCTGATGGGATCTCTTTTCAGCCCAGTGGGGGAGTCCTCAAGCTGCAGTGTGTGGTTTTAAAGGGAAATACAGAGGATAAGATGTGTATGTGTACAGCCGCACTGGCAATATACCTCCAGGCAATGTTGGTTAGTCAGTCCACCACTTTGGTTCAGACTGAAATATTGGATGAAACTGCCATGAAATGTTATATTTGTGTTTGCCTTGTGATGAATTGTGATGAATTTGTGATAAGCTAAATTTTCATCTAGTGCCATCATCAACTTAAAGGTCAAAATTTCAAACTGGCCGATGCTTTGGTTTCATTTCCATCAACCTCAGCTGTATCTTGTGTTTGGTTCTTATTAGCAACATGCTAACAAGCTAAACCAAGATAGCCACCATGTAAAATTTTTCTCCGCTAAAAATGTTAATATTGTGATTGTGAGAATATGGATGTATTGCATGTGTGCATGCCTAATCATTCTGAACTTCATGGCGTCTCCATGACATCACTGTAGCCCCAACATATGGTTGCATTTCTGAGGAGGTGCATGTCAGCGATGGCGCCGTCTGACTCACTGGATGAAGGCTGTGGCTCTAAGCCTGCCACTGGGTGTCTGTTTCAGGCAGCGTTCTCCTGCCTTTCCGCTTCCCCTACATGTTACCATTTTCAAACTTCCCTTCGTTAAGGGAAACAACAGCAGCCTCCGAGCTAGCAACTGAAAATGATATGAAAATGGCAAGTTACGACCAAGCTCTAGATCATGCAATCACACGGTTGATATGTGTTTGCTGTTTTTTTGTGGCGTTTTCTTTGCAGGGAATTTGTCATTTTAATGACAGTTTGCTCACATGCAAGTGTTTCACCGAAATAAGTTTCCTTCTGAGGCTATTTTCCCTTGGCCCTGTTGCCACATTCTGTGTTCAACCAAGACAATTGCAATCGGTTTAAAGAAATGTAAACAGAGCGTTTCTCCCCAGTAGCAGAATAATAATGGGTGCAGCCAGAAGATTCTCCAGCGCTGACACAGCGGCGGGAAGTGTAACCCCTTAACACATAACCGTAAATAAATATTAGAGCAGCTCACGCAACTGTCTTAACTCTCAGCTATCTAGTGATATACAAATTGTGAGTAGCATCATGAAAAAAACAACTGCTACTAACTAAAAATGTAATACACAGGTCAATCATATTAAGCTGACACCAATTACCAGAATTTGTCAGCTTTAAAAGAAGGTTTGACAATTGTCAATTTATGTTATGTTTTGAAAACAACTCGAGGCAGTCGCAGATCCACACAGGATTTCCATCCTGGATTTCAAGAGCAGCAGTCAATAAAAATGCAAAATTACTTAATGCGGTAATAACAATCACACCAAACACAGAACAAACTGCAGAGACCAGTGCCTCATCATCAGGCAGAGTGACCATTCAGACACAATATATATTTACAAGCTAACCATGGTGCTGCTGTTCTTTACCGGGTGAGTCCTCATCTCCATCTCTGAGCAGGTTTTCCGTCAGTGATGGAGAAGCCAGAGGTGGAGGCAAGATGATGTAAAAGAGACGCATCGTGTGTCACGTCCAGACCTCTTGCCTCGGGGTCGCACAACACATCAGATGTGTGAATGACGTGTTCTCCACACACACACACATGTTGACGGGTACAAGGTTGAGTACAGTGGTGCTGCTGATGGTTAGCTTCAGCCCGTGCCTTTGATTTGTAGTATAAGTAGTATAAGTATAAGTAATACAAACTCAACACTTTTGATTTTATGTTTTTATTCCCATTTTGTTGAAATAAAAGTTTTTTCTATACTCATAGAGGGTTTATTTATTTTAAGTTTTGTTCACAAATGTGTTTAAATCCATGTTAGTGAGCCACAATAATCCATCTACCTGACAGGTGTGGTATATCAAGATGCTGATTACACAGGATGATTAACGCACAGATGTGCCTGTGGCTGGCCCCAATAAAAGGCCATTTAAAACTGTGCAGTTCTATTTTGGGGCTACACATGTGTAAAAAGTCTTAGATCTTTTATTTAAACTCATGAAAAATGGGAACGAAAAAAAAGTGTTGCATTTCTTTTTATGTGTATATATCGCTTCGTTCACCAGGATATCTCCTACTTACATTTCTATGATATGGAACGTGTCAAACTCCTCAAACAACATGAAGCTTACTGGATCTATGCTGTCCAAACATTGGCTCCTGAGGGATTTAAATAATGAACTTCTTCTTAACATGTTTCTGTGATTCCTGACACTGAATATCTTCTATATATGTTTCTGTAAACTGTTTTTCTTTGGACCTTACAATATGCCCCTCTTCTAAGATTTATCTCAGGGTGTTATTATCCAGCTCCAGACAGTTCAGATATGTATGAATATGAATATGCATATTTACCTTCTGGCTCCTTTTCTCATGCATCCTGATTTTATATGTAACACTGATCTTGCATGAATCTTGGGCATTATATTATTATGACGTGTGTTGTAGAGGGCTGGAGTGTATTTTTGATTGACATGTTTTCCATATGCTATAAGGACCTACTTCCATGATAGATGTATAGTATTATGTTGAGAGATTGTATTTATTTATTTGCTTGTGATGTTTACGAATATATTTATATGGTCTTTTCATAATGTATATTAATACCTACAGGCTAATCTACATGTGTAACCTTTAACATCTGGGAATGGACCTTTGTATGAATATTTCTGAAGTTTTTGATGCACCTGAAGCATTTCTTTTTTCTTTTTTTTTTATTATTTTTTATTATTAACCTATTCAATTAGTCGCTATTTGGAGTTTCCAATCTTCTACTCATTACATATTTTTGATCATGAACTGTTGGTGAATTGATGTCTATTTATTGTTATCTTCTATTTCTATTTCTATTTGTGGGATGAGGCGATTGGTTGCCAGGTTACAGCCACTCCTATTTAAGATGACCACTAATTGTTGAAAACTGTTTGGTTTGGTGAAGGTCTAACACCAAAACATTACAAATAAATTGTGTATCTGTAAGTCAGACAGTGTGCAGGACACAAATTGTCCCCGTTTTTTCGAAGATGCACTTCTAATTTGGAGATTCATAGTTTTCAAAATAAAAGCTCATTTATTTCCTTCTACTGTTTTCTTCTTGGTCATGTCCAATCCTTATGAAACTTATTAAACAGTGACAGTTGGCCAATGGTCATGCCTATACTTTTATTTGATTGGTAGCAGAAATACAAAAGTTTACCTTATTACCTAGCATCCACATCCACGACCCCACCAAGAACTCAGGCAGAGGATTGAGGCAGGTGCCAGCAAGAGTGTAAGTGTTAAAATAAAAAACCTACAGGGTGGCACAATGGCCGAGCGGTTAGGGCGCACACCTCATGAGCATATTGAGCTGTTAGCAGTTGGTCGCTAGTTTGATTCCCTCCCTGCCGGCCAGTATGGCTCAAAATATAACTTCAGTTTATTTACTCATCCTGCTCACACGCACCTGTCTCACTAAATATATGTGTGTATCAGTGTATATAAAATGAACTTAATTGCAACCATAGACGTTATGAAAAAAGCTCCTTCAATCAGAATTACTTTTAAGCTTAAAGCATATGTGTGGTTGTGAGAGGGCCAGATTTTTCCAATTACCAGTTTTCCTAATCAGATCGATTAAATTTGGTTGCAGACCAGCCATTAATCTTCATCTGTGCTACCACGCTCTGCAATCATGAACATTTTGTCTTCCCTCTGACTTTCTAATGCTTTCCTTCTCATCATCTATACAATTATCACAGGAGAATGGCAGACCCCTGTGGTAAATGAATTTCATATCAGCCATATCACAGTTATTAGATACACTAATGTACTCTATCATTTTCTGCTGGGAGTATAATAGACAATTAATGTGCTTTTAATTCATGCTGCCTAACCTTCTCACCCCTTCCTCGTCTTCCTCTCCCTTCGTCTCTCCCTCAGGTTTTGCAGTGAACCTCCAGGTGATCCTGGCGAACCCACGGGCGCTGTTCAAGCGGCGCGGCTCCCAGCCCGGGATGCAGGAGTCCGACTTCCTCAAGCAGATCACCAAGGTCAACGAGTTGGAGCCTAAGGCCAACAACTGCACCCGGGTCAGTAACCAGGTGCCGTTGTCACCATGGCAACAGATTGAAGGTCCTTTTGACAATGTAATAAGGAGCTCATTTGCTTCTTACGGCTTCGTGCTCAAGTCAAGGACGTTTACCATTTGAGCTTTATAAGGCAGAGTATTCATTTCTCATAGACATGTAAACAAACACACCATTCTGACGTTAAATGATTTAATATATTTAATTATATAATTATATAAGCAGATTCATAAAGACACTATTTTGTAGATTCTCTTATTGTCTGTGTTCATGTGTGCACTCACACAAATGTGGTGTCCCTTAGCACCAAACATACATTATGCCTTTAAGTTCAATATCTGGATATTCAGTGAGGCTCATCCTCGATAACTGTAGTGCAGGATGAAGCTTGTCTGATGTTGCATAGGTGTTGTTTTTACCTCATGATTGTGATGTCTGGCACCTTGTGCAGCTTGACAGTATATGGGATATTTCTAAGCTGAAGTAAGGGACCGTTTCAAAATTGCAAAATTGCCAAGAGAGATTTAGATTTTCCTATTTTTTTCTTCACACTTGAGACGAACTTCATTTTTACCTGGATCAGTGTGAGCACAATCTTCATTTAAAAAATAATAATAATATTGTCCAATGAACAATGGCAAATTTTTTGTCTATAGCTTTCTCCTTTTCTATCATAGAAATCTAATATCACTCATTTGAACCTCAAGCTCCAGCGTTTAAAGAGTAACTTAGAATTCTATATATTTTAGAGTTTAACCATGCCCCCTTTACAGATTCAAAAAGTGCATTCAAACCCAGACATACATCACTGCTCACCCCCCATCTCACCCGCCCCAGTGTCCCTCTCACCCCCTGACTTTTACAACAATGTGTTTTAGCTGTTTTCAGTCATTTTAATGCCTACATCTTCAATTTGGTGGTTGTTCAAAATTGATAGAACCTTAGTTACAGATGTAACTCTCATTTTAACGTCTGTACGTCTGGTCGCAGCTCACATTTCGCTCGCAGGATCCACAGCAGATTTTGGAGATATTTTGGGCGATATTTCAGGAGACACTCCTATGGGTCGTATCAGAGGGTTGAAAAACGACCTATATGGTTGTTTAGGTTGGAGGACCTGTTGTGAATTACATGCCACACCGGCTCATGCATGCATGAACATGAATGGTCACGCATATGTTTTCAGGTGTGTTAGTCTGGAAGGAGATCGTGTCTGATACGGAGCTAAAACGCTCATCTGGATGGAGATCATTTTAATTTTAAAACGAAAACGTAGTAGCGTGGATGTAGTCTTAGAGCCGTTTGAAATGTTAGCTTTCTTGCTTAACATTAGCTTAGCAATGCTCCAGGAGATAGCTGACGTGGAGAGTCGATTTAATTTTACTTTTTACTATAAAGAAAACATGCAGAGGGGAAAATGTTTTAGATTATTATTTGTAAGCATTTTGTGACCAGCTGAACATATGAGGAGTAAATGGCAACAGAAAATGAAGCAGAAGATTTCCAACAACTTCCGGTTTAAGCCTCGGTGTAAATCTAAATTCAAAGATATTTTCGTGCTTTAGCTTTACTTTCCACCCAATATCTGTGCAATTTCTTGCCCTTACGTTTGTGTTTTAAGGGTCAAAGATCACACAAAAGCAATATGTGGTTTGTATCCTCTGTAAAATTAAAGTGATCTTTCTCACAGTCACCGCTGTTTGACTAAGCAGGGCAGGAGTGATCAGTTAGATAATAAATATATCTTCACACTGCACTGACCTGCATATTGGAGGTGAATGACACAGACTAGGGTTTAATAAAAGCCTGATTTATCAATCTTAATCTAGCACTTGCGTGTTTGTGTGTGACTGGGCCAGATATTAAACTGCAGTCATAATAATTGCCACTATCACAGCAGTAGCTCAACATGGGGCATCTCTCCCCACTATCGACAGCATGAGTCATCCTTTAAGCTGGTGGCATGGTCTAAACTTAGACACACACAGCTTGAATTGGATAGAAATGACGTTATAGCACTATCAATTCTAGTTGTGTGCTTAGACAGCTGAGATCGATGCAGCTCATCTCAAATTACCACAGTCCCTGTTGGCACTAGGTTTTATGAAGCCACTCATCCTCTTGACAGCCATCACGGAGCCGTCTTAAAGGACTTTTTGTGAGAAATGGATTCTATTACGTTTTTACCTTTTAAAGGAATGCATGAGCTAAAAAGTGTCACGACCCCAAACAAGAAGCGAGTCTGCAGGTGGAATTTATTTACAGGCTTCTTTTTGTTCAATTTATTCTTCAGTTGCTGTTGTAGGTGATGTTGGTGATGTTTATCTGTCACAGCCTGATAATTAGACTGAATATTTATTTCGTGATATTATCTAGTGTGACATCATGTTCATTAATCATTTCCTGTTAGGGATTATTTTGTCCTAACCGATCAGCAGTGACCGACATATCCACCTCATCACAATATGATCGGATTTTGGTCATTGCTGATGTTGATGTTGGGCAATAGGTGCCTACATTATATCAAGCTGTCAGTTTACACTGAAAGGAGATTCACAAGTAGTTCATTGATTGTGTAGTATTAGGAGTAGCCTATTATACAGTTTTAAATTTCCTCTCTTGACACATTTTAAACTGATAAAAAAAATCCTCTGCTGTGATTAATATTTTGTTTAATGTGGTTTTTCCTCATAAATGTGAAAATGGAAAACTGGGTCTGAAGCTCTTCTCCTCTTACTTCCTCATTGAGAAGTGTGGATCAGGCCTTGAGCCCCGCCCCCCCCCTGCTGTCTCCAGGTGGACAGGTGAAAGAGCAGAGAGTATCAAGATGGTCAGAGGAGGAAACATCAGAGAGACTCAGCCACATGTTTGAGCCTCAGTCAGACCCAGACTCAGATGAGGAGTCTGCTGAGACCAGAACCAGAGACTAGCAGGCGGATCAGAACGGTTAGCGCAGTTAGCATCTTTTATTTGTTTATGTTGGTTGTTAGCTTGTAACTGGAAGTGGCTGACACAGTGTTAGTGGTTGTGCTAATGCTAACTCTCTCTCTCTGTACTGACAAGGTTTCAGGTTTATTTAGCCCCGCCCCCCATCCCCACAAGTTGACAGGATTGGTTCCTTAGTTTTGTGACGTAGGAAACCCTGGCTGTTTGAATCTGTTTTTTATTAGACTGTCATTGGTTCACTGTAGTTCAAGGTGGAAACACTCAGTCATGGTGTTGATGATTATTTCACTCATCATATGTCTTGTAAAAAACATAATACAGATGTTAACAAGGTTAAAGACTTCATTTTCATCTTTAATATTCTTGTAATGGATAATATTAAGAGGGAAATTCAAACTTAAGGTTAAAAAGGAAGCATGTTTTTTTTCTACCTTTGTCTTCTGTCCTAAATGTGAATAATGTTCTCTCTCCAGGCTCAGCCCCATAGGCATAGCGTCACAGCAATTGTACAATATATGGAGAATTTAAATATACTGAGAATCAGCACTTATATTATCACAGATTTACTCAGTAATATTTGCTTAAATGTGTGTTTTGGGTAAAAACACTTGATCTCTGATTACCTTAACAACCACCACAGATGCCTGTGTTAAATTGCTGAATTTGTTATTTGTACGTAACGGATGTATTATGAGGGAAGGGAGCTCAGTGGGGCAGAATATGGTCAGGGCCCCTGCTGATGCTAAGGCTTGACCAAGAGATTTTCCAGTTCAGTCCAGTAACTCTGTGTTGTGGAGTGTGATAGACATGGCAGCATCTAGGGTTCAGCAGCAGGGCTTTGGTTTTTAGTTTTGTTGATAAATATTTAGGTCAGTAGAGCGAGTAAACTGAATCATTTATTCTGCTAGATGCTTCTATCCTTCCATTACATTGCAAACTGTATTTTCACTCCCTGTGGAGATCAACAGATGTAAATTCTAAATTTACTGGTTCACCGTATGTGTGCAGGTCACATCGCTGCACTGTACATCCCTGGTGGGTTATGGGTAAGTGTTTCCTGCAGGGAATAGGATAAAGACCACCGGAGCTGCTGGATCATCTTTTACAGCTGGCTGCTGCTGCTGCTGCTGCAGACAGCTCCGTGTTGAAACTATCATCATCATTATCAGCCCCATTACACTAATGGAGGTGCCCTGCCGTTGATATTAATACAGGCCATTAGCAAGCTATGACATCATCAGTCATCACCCAGCACTGCATAGACAAGAGGATGTGTTCTCAGCATCTATCACATCACAGTTACTAAAGCAGCGGGATGTGACATCATCACTCATGAAGCCCGTGTTGTGCAGAAGATGTGACATGACTCATGAAGTCACTACTCACACGGTAACTTCACTGATCGTATGTCACGAAGCTCAGATCTGACATCATGTAAGTTTAGACAACACAACACACTGGATTTCATTTATGATTAATGATGTCAGTGATGATGTCATCTGTAACTGGATATGATGTCATCATCACCTATTGATTTTGCTGCAAAAAATTTACATTATTAATTCTAATGAATCTTTTTTACAATGAACAAATTACAATAGAGAAATGAAATATAATAAGAATTGAATACACCATTAGACCACAGATATATTTAAATATGGCTGGCTCAGGAGGCAGAGCAGGTCGTCCACTAATTAGAAAGTTGGTGGTTCGATCGCCGGCTCCTCCAGTCGAAGTGTCCTTGGGCAAGATACTGAACCCCACCTTGCCTGATGTTCCATTAAAAAAATACAAGTGGCTAATATCATTCCAAAAATCTTTCACCTTGTTAGATTCATTAATAAAGATGAATATCAGTCTCTCGTTTTTTAAGTAAGTTATACAAATATCAGTCAGTGCATTTAGTTAATAAGGAGTTCAGAGGATAAACAGTATATTCTGAAAAAGAATAGTTTGACATTTTGGGAAGAATATGCTATTTCACTTTCTTTCTGAAAGATGAAAAGACCAAAACCTGTCTTTAAATATGCAGCTCATCTTAGCTCAGCGTACAGACTGGAAACAGAGGGAGACAGTTAGCCTGACTCTGTCTAAAATGTCACTAAATAACATCTTGTTTGTTCAAACTATATAAAACAGTAATGTAAAAGCTGTAGTTTGTGGTTTTAGTGGAGTGCTAGTTCAGTACATCATTGTTGTTTTTACACTTGCTAAATAAACAAATGAGATAGTAGATTCCCTCTTTATGCTAAGCTAGGCTAATGTCTCCAGGCTGTGGTTTCATATAGAACAGATCTGAGAGTAATATTGATCTCATCAAGAAAGGAAATTGGTTGCCAAAATATCTAATTATTCCTTTTACATGTAAGGAAAATTATTATTTGCAGGGAATCAATCAGGCTTCTTCAAATCCAAACTAAACTCCAGCAAAAAACCTTTTGACTTCCTTAGTGTAACTGAGTTGACATTTCATTAATTGAAAGAGTCCACCAGGAACTGATTCAACCAGAGAAGTTAGGTGCTTGGGGCAAACTGGAAATTGGAACCAGACTCATGTGATAAGAAATGTCAAATAGATCAGATAAGAATAAAATATTATTGTCATTATTACTTATTATATACTACTGTATATATAATCACATCACCGTAATTTATTAATGTTAAGACAGAAGACACAGCGCACTATGTAATTAAATCAAACTGACATCATCAATGATGGTGCAGATCCTGGTTCTGCTGATCAGTGCAGCTAAATCCTGACAGACCTGTAAACAGCTGAGCTTCTTAAGCTTTAGTAAAAACCTCAGCCACCTTTAGCTGGTCTGAACAGTCGTGATTGAAATGATTTGATATCGATGGCCTCTCCAGCAGCTGTGACACACCTTGACTCCAGGCCTCATCCACTTTGAGGAAGGTATCTAGGATCAGATCACAGCACCTGAATCCCGACCTTGACAATAGAGGCCAGAAACGCTCATCTGATGGCCCGGTCAGTATCTGGAGACGACTGACAGGAGCTGTAATGTAGTTAGAGCAGGAGAGTAATGGCAACAGACAGCAGTGACAGGGGAGGAAAGGAGGGGGGGAGGCAGGAGCAGATGGAGACAGATGATAGCACAGGAGGAAAAGGAGAAAGGGAAAGAGAGGAGGAGAGGAGGGGGAGTAAAAGCCTGTATAGAGAAGAGGAGGGTAGGTAGATGGATTGATTGAAGGTGGAGGAGACAGACTGAATGACACCAAGGAAAGAAAAGGGACAGGGAGGTCTGCTGGCACGAACTGGAAGATGATATTGCTGTCTATTTCATTTGCATTGGCGATCAGGTTTCTACAAAACTTAATTTTTTATTTTATTAATGTAGGTAAATGCATTTCTGACCACTATTCGTTATAGTTGTTTGGTCTGGTTAGGGTGATCTGATCCTCTGTGTATTGAGTGCGTTTCCAAATGGATGTGATGCATTCTGTTCTGTCGGGTCCCATTAAGTTGTTGTTCTTGACCACTAGGTTTGGGCCACTATTCATTAATATCGAATATTGCGATATTTCCCGCCAAATGAAATATTTTTCATAACAGCTTTGAAGTTGTTCAGTTTTGCACAGTCTGTCCATAGATATTCAAAATTATATTTTTAGGAGATATTTTTTTATTATTTGGATTTTGCCCAGGCCTGTTGACCACAGAAACAGAATAGTTTACAAAAACTGTCTCAAGTCCTTTAAGTGTTCAGAAAAACTATAAATATAAATATATAATTCTCTAACAACAGGGAAAACTTCATCTACTGAGGAAGACTATGTGATATGGTCAAAAGCTCCATAAATGCTACTAATGGACCTTAGAAGTGTGATAATTTCTATCAGGAGCCGTCACTGTTCCACAAAAATATAAAATAAAAACTAACACATAAATTGTTCTGATTAATTCAACAAACAACAACCTAGTCCTGAACCTAAAGTTATAGAGGTGACCTGGTTCTGTTCTTTCATGGTGTTTCTGTGTGAACAGGTGACTTCAGATTCTCAGTGATGGTGTGTTACTGTGAGTGAGGCAGTGGAATTATTAAAAGGCAACAGTCTTGCTTTTATTTTCTCATCTATGGTGATGAATCTAAAATGATTTCACGCTTTCCTTCTCGGATGGTTTGGTGTCACGATAATTAGCTCAGCTCGGCATCCTGTGTTAGCACAGAGAACAGTTGGCCAGTTTACTGACAGGGCAGCGGGACTCACCACAGACCAAAGAACATTCATTACTTATTTTTACAAATGTTAAATTTGTAATTGTTTCCAGAGTTTCAATTGTGGATCCATAAATGACAGTACTGTTCATACTGGTAATGATAAGATTATACTCACTAAGTTGGCTGCTGTTGTGCATTCTTTTAAAAAACTTACACTGAGGACCTTAGAGCAGAGGTTCTCAAAGTGTGGTCTGGGGGCCCCCAGGGATCCATGAGTGGGTTCCTGGGGGCCCCCAGCAAAAAGGGAAACCATTTATTTTCACTTTAGTTCCATCCATAAGTAACACAATGACAGAATGTACAACTATTTTGGTCATTGGTTTCAAACACTTTCTGTAATAAAACATCTAAAAGCAAAACTCTGATCAGAGGGGGGTCTGTGATCTAATTTGTGTCACTTTAGGGGCCAATAATTATCATCCAAACTGTCCACTGTAAACATCCATCCCAGTGTGGAGACTGACTGGTTCACCTTTGATTTACTACACTTGCTGTAGTCATGTGCACAGATTTCTTGTTCAATGAGGGATTGTTGCCTCCAGCAAGGAGGTTATGTTTCCACCTGTGGTTGTTAAACTGTCAGAAGAAAAGTACGGAACCAATTTGCACCAAACTTGAGGGGTGGGGACTGTCCCATTCAATTTTGGGGCAGATCGAGATAATTTACTATGAATTTTTTTCTCTGTAGTCGGGTGATGTTGTTTGACATTGGCCTTGGCGGAGGTCTGTGCTCTCTAAGTGCCTTCTGATTAAGAAATCAAACTATATATTTATATAGATTATCAGGCTATATCATATCTATATTATATATATATACAGTAGTAAGTACAATGTGTTTGTTATTGACAGAAACATAAAACCCGAGTGCAGCCATCAAAGATGTGTATAATTTGAAGGTAAAACTGTAAGCTGTTGCTACCCGATCGTCCTTCCGCTGCTTCTCTACAAATTTCTCCTCCTGATTGGGAGAAACAAGGCTGCCCTCCCTTCATGCTATTAAGAAAAAAAAAAGAGCTCTAACGTGGTAAAGCTATTTAACTCCAAGTTGCCTGAGGGAGGAAGAGAAAGAGAGAAGGAGCGAGGACTGAGAGGTAAAATCAAGTGCATAGCCATAACAGAAAAAGCGGATGTGATGAGTGAGGAAAATAGAGAGAAAAGTGGGAGGAGAAAGAGATGTGTGAGTCCAGTGGAACAGCGAGGGCACGCTGACTGCTTAATTCCTGTGTGCACACGCCGGCGCACAGACACGCAGACATGCAGTACCGTTTTCCCCACAGCTCTGGAGTGATGCTTTAGTGGCTGCTACATTAGCCTTGTTAGATATGCAAAGTGGGCCAATTAGCAGCACAGTGTGCAGGAAGTGACATGTTCCACCTGAAGAAGCTCAGAAACAACGACAGTGTTCCCAGCCAGCAATAAATCATGCCTCCGTGAGTCTGGTCTGTGCGCGTGCATGTGTGTGCGTGTGTGCGTGTGTGCATGTGTGTGTGTGTGTGTCGCTTTGGACATGAAAATGTCACACACCTGAATTATAGGCTCATTAGCTATGGGCTAAAAAAAAACATTCTTACTCCAAATAGCCTCACTTGAATCTCTGAAGAATGAAAACTGTCCCCTCTGTCAAGGAAAATATCAATCTTTGCATCTACTGCAGTGTTTTCTCACCAATACATTGCTGTGAAATTGGCCGCAAACACAAGACAAACAGCTGCAGTGAGTCGCGTGCTGCTTTCTATTTGATCCATTTCAGGAGGTGTCAGACTGTCTCGTGTGAGGAATCCCTCCTGGCACACTGGCGAGCATGAAATTCAACAGCAGGAGGATACAATACAATCTCTGTCTCAAAGAGTACAGCAGATATGTGTGAAGCCCTTACTTCAAAAAGTGTTTCCAGTGTGGGAAATACAACTGTACACGAGCTTTAGACGAGCATACTGACATTTCATTAAAACCCAGACAGTGGTCAGACAGTGTTGTTCACTTCTAATGACAAGGATGTTCCCCACATACAGTATGTAGCATCAGGGGTGTAAAAGTCTGCACCACTGGATCTGATTTTATTACTTGGGCTTGATCTGATCCAGGACACAGGTCAAGTTGTGTCCAAATTGTAGGGTCCAGCTGTGACACATCTGTATGTGTGACACCCAGGCGGATCCAATCAGACTCATTCAGCTCTGTCACATGGAGAAAAATGGAGAAATAAATGAATGTTGATTTGTGAAGTGTAGATGAAGTAAAGTGTTTCTACTCTTTGCTAACTGGTGGAGCATCATACTGCTGCTGGTGGTGGCGGTGGTGTTTTCTCTATTTGGTTCACATCGGCCAGATTTTCTGGGCTGGGTCTGATCTATTCGGATCAGGTCACTGGGTTGCTGTTGGTAAACAGTTTTCCAAGGAGGCAAGTTTATAGATGAGTCTCAGTTATAACTCGTCATTTTACAGGTACAATGTTTGTGCTCAACTACAGCATGTACAGTAGTTGTACAGTAGTACACCAGTGAAGGTAAACTGTGGAGTTACACTTATATTCACTCTTTCCAACCAAAATTTCATGTCTGTGTTGGTCTAGCTAATGAACTTTCTTCTTTATAAAGCATTTGGAAAACCCAGAAAAAAATATTCTGTTTGCAATGATGTTTTCTAGCGAGCATTCTTTCTGGGGGGGGGGGGGCTCACTGAAGCCCATTCAAGAAACCCCACCCCTACCCACCACACACATGCAGACCATTCATAGAAGCTACATTTTACAGATGTTCCTCGAATGCCTCACAGGTAGATGCTAGGTAGACATCATCAGGGGTCCCACTTGGGTGTTATAGGGCAACAGCAGTGCATTGTGTAGTGCCTTGATAGGAGGTCTAAGTTGGTTTATAGTTATCATTGTAAAATGTGCCAATATACGGGGCCATTAGGGGCCAGTTTTCCCCTCGAGGGCCCCAAACATTTGCCTGGTTTACCTCTCCTGACGGTGTGCCTCTGGCTAGATTTCCTGAAATGTAACCAGCACAAACAAGATGGGGAGACACATTTAAAAACATTGCTACATAGCACTATTCAAAAACCTGCACAGGACACCATTAACTTGACCCAAGTTGTAATAAACCAGGATTATCTTTTAACCAGTGTCAGTCTCAGCTTATCATGATTTCCTAGACATTTTTCTACAGTGAAAAATTTTTGGCTGCAATATATCAGGTATCAGCAGTTTTAATCCAAATAAGATATGACCTGAAGTCTTAGGTCCTACACTGTATCAGTAGGGCTCTGCCATCCACTTGAATCTTTGCTGTTTTTATCCAAGCATACCCGCCAGTTCATTCTCTCTTAGTGACTCACTTTTGCACCATCAGCAGATTTTCTCACTCCGCTTCTTCCTCTCTTTTTTCAGGTGCTGGTTTGGCACACTCGCACAGAGAAACCGCACCTTGCAAATGAGCCCAAACATCGAAAGGACACTGTGGTCATTGAGGTGTGAGAGGACGAGCTGAGCGGGGAATCCGAAAGCAGAAGCTGGTTGTGGCTGCCCATTATCTCTTGGCTGGGTTTAAAGACAGCATCCTGCCTTCTCTCCTTATCGGGTTCATACAATCTGTTCACGACACACACACTGACTCAGAGGAGCTGCATGATTCAAGACTCGTGGCTGTCTGTCAAACGTGCTTTGTGAGAACCGGATGGCACCGGATATGTTTGTTTTACAAACTTGAGATGACTTGGACTTTTCATTTTTCCATCCACAGCTTGCTTACTGAAAATTGAACTAGAAATGTAAAAAAAGAAAAAAAAAAAACATCATTTGGAATTATTAATGTCATTTTTAATCATTAATGCTTCATTGTCAAATTAACTGTGTCGCTGTGATATAATTACCATAAACAAGGCTTGTGGTCCAGCATATATTTTATGACAGTGGTATTGTGATTCCGGTGTTTGTGAAAGTAAAAGGAACTTTTAACATTTTGGGAAATATGCTTATTTGCTTTCTGAAAGTGACATGAAAAGATTGGTGTTAATTTCATGTGTTAGATGCAGATCTGGAATCAGGAAGTGGTTAGCTAGCTTAGCTAAAAGACAGGAAGCTAGTCAGGACTGCTGTAAAGCTCCGCTTAAACTGATATCTCATTAATTTAACCTATATATGAATACAGATGTAAAAATAACAATTTATGGTTTTAAAGGGACTATTTGTAAATTTTCTCTGCCATTGAACGTGGTTTCTTGTCTGGAGCAGGTGGTGGTGATTGTTGCTTGACAAAAGATTTGGCCGTTGTTGTCTTAATAATACAAGAGGTTATAATAACCCCTCTGAGCAGCGCTACGTCGTCAGGTTGATACAGGCTAGGGCTAGCTGGTTAGCATGTTAACCTCGGTAGAAAAAAAGACATGATAAAACAAGAGTTAGCAATAGTGTTGCTTTCCACCTCTGGAGACAGTTCTTGGGGAGTAAAGGAATGAAGTTTGATGCTGAACTCACAGCATTTTTCTAGACTGGTAAGTTGTTAATGCTAATGTTAGCTATGTAACATTTGCAAAACTTGCAAATAGCTCCTTTAAGGGAAGTTATGTGGTGTAATTATTTATTTGGAAAAACATCATGTACCAGAAATGCAACACAGTACATGAACAACATGTAACTTCCCCGTAAAATCACATTGCATTTTTAACATACAAAGTACAGTGTGTTAATTAGCTTCAGAGCTAAGATAGCTGTTCTCCCCTGCTTCCAGCCTCTACTCTAAACTAACCATGTCCTGATTCCAGCTCTGTGTCTGATAAACACAAAATTATCAGTTTTTCTCATCTCACCCTCAGAAGAAGGAAAGTAAATGTATTTCCAAAAGTATTAACTATCTGTTTCAAACCAGACTTTCTTGTAACCCTCCACACCTCTCTCAACGAGCAGATTAAAATGTTGAAAGGGAATTTTTTTTCATTGGCTTTTCACTCCTTTTATCACCTGCCAAAAGTTTTAGCTCCATTTGTTCTGGAAGAACAGCACCTTCTTCATGTCTTCAAGATGTTGTGTACCTGTAAACCGCCAGTCAGACACAGACAGAAACAGCATAATTTCCCAGCTCTGGACTTCTCTGTTGACATTAATTATATTAATGTCTCAAAGTTAATGTGGTAATGATTTATTGATGCCTAAATGCTGTGTTATTCTGCTTTAAATCACCCTGTACTGATCATATATAATGAACTGGAGCAACCTTTGCCGTCCTTCTCATCCTGAATGTATGTGAAGTATGTGATCAGGCTCAGATATGGCACATGTGAAGCAACACGCAACATCTCTCCTGACAAACTGCCATCAATAATGTAGCGTCTGTGGGCCGACAACAAAGAAAAACCTGCCTAACAAGAAAACGCACCTGCCAGAGGAGGAATAACAAGGACTGAATTGAGTGGATGGGATATAAACAACACATCAGATGGTTTCACAGCTCAAATGTGTAAAGAACCATTTTCTCAAGTGTATTTTAACAGCAGCATTGCGTTAACGCTGAAGTTTAGAGGGGACTGAACATGTGTTGGTGTTTTGGTGTTACACACAGGAAATAAATACAGGATTAAATCCAGGATTCAACAGCCTTTATTCCAAATGACCTTCCTGTAAAACTTGGAACAGAAAAAAGGAGCAAACAAAATTTCCAAAAGATAAAACAGTACTTTTACAGTTAAGAGTCACTGGATAAAGATGAACACAGAAAAAAAAAATATTTTATTTATTATTTTAATGCACGGAAACCACTTTTTTTTCTCTGTATTAGGCACCAGAAAATGTAAACACATTGGAAATAAACCTGGAGGACATTAGATTTATTGAATATGTTAATGTGTCGTTCACACCAACCACATGTGTAACAGAGTGCTACAGTTATTGCATGGCAGAGGGACCCTGTGTACACGGACATGAATCTCTGCATCGGCGCTCGGCAGTGTGATCATAGCTCTGTGTGCATATGTGTGTTTTGTTTTGTTTGTTTCTCCTGTTCCTCCTCTGGTCTTACTCCCAATAAACAAGGACTGGACAGTGGCGATTGGACCCATCCAGGGTTTTCATACAGGTCCCCCTTTTCTCCAGCACTGTCCAATCCTGGTCCTCCTCATTGTCCTCATCCTGCCAGTCTAGCCCTCTGATTGGTCATCCAGGTTTATTTGCTTATGACTAACTGTGCTTCTCTTGTACTGCACACAACAAAACACCACAATAAAGATGGTGGATGGCAGAACATACGGTTATAGCTTCATATATGGAAGGAGAAACATTTTGGGTGTCAAACTGGTCCGGTTTTGAAAAGAATGAAAAAGTCAAATGGATTTCCCACCCTGCAGCTGGAAGTGAAGTCACAGTTCACTTATCTCTGCTGTTCCCCGACAATGATCTGAGAGGCGACACCACAACACAGTGAGAGTGTACAGTACAGTACCTGCTCTGCTTTTTAAAGTGCAGAAAAGACAAACTGCTGTGATGCCAGCAGTGCTTTAATTTGCCTCAGGGAGCGCAGGGGGGGCAGCTCATTTCAACAAGTAACTGTCTTAACTGGGTCAGAGCCCGGTTTCCACTGAACCCAGCTTGTTTGGTATTTAAACACTTCAAAACATCACATGGAGGCTACCAAAGACATCCAGGGGGACCCATGGGCCACTCAGCAATTACTGACACTTAAAGGGAATCCTTGACATTTGGATTTTGGGTTATTTTTAAGCAGTTTGAGAAACTGTGTTGGATATATTCTCCTGATTAAAGTACCAATTCTGGGTAACTGGCCAGACACTGTTGTCACATTAACTGCAGTGGATATACATATAAATCAGTGGTTCCCAACCTTTCTTGTCTTTTGACCCTTGTTTGTAGAGTATGTCTAAAATGTCTATATTGTGAAAAACGTGTTATTACAACATCCCTAAAATGGTATTTTCAGTCTAAATGTAGCTGGCTGCTCTAGCTGTCTTGAGTTACACCAATCCCTGAAGCTGTGACATTAATACTGCCATTTTCAGGACTGTTGGATGACTAGTTAGTGCTTGTCATGCTGTACTGGATCTTGTGGTTACACTTACATCAGGGTTAGACTGAAAAAGGACTCTACACTCTGGTCATCGCTTTTGGAACCATGAGAGTGAACAGTGTCCTTGCCATGTAGGCCAATAGCTAATACTAAGTGACGTTAATGTCAAGAAACAGCAGATAAATTGTGTGTGCTCATGACATTTTGGGATATAAACTCACTAGTTTTCTTGCAGAGTGAGGTGAAAAGATCAATGCCACTCTCACGTCTGTGCTAGGTACAGAGCTAATTCGAGGATGCGATTAACTTAGCTTTGCAAAAATACTGCAAGCAAAGGGGAACAGGTCATCTGGTTCTGTCCAGACTGTCTTTGTGTACAGATGTTTGCTTGTAGCAAGATTAAGCGTGTTAATTAGTGCCCTTAGAGGTGCTGATCCCCCTGCTTCCAGTCTTTATGCTAAGCTAAGATAAGCTAATCACTTCCCTGCTCCAATTCAATACCTAACAAACATGAGAGTGGTATCAATCTTCTAACTTCTAACGAACAATCCTCTAATGAAATATTCCTTTAATTGGAGAGTGTAGCACTGACAATCCTGTACAGGCTAACCTTTGTGGTTAAGAATATTCATAAGCATGACAGCCCTGCTGTTTTGCACATACAGGCCTTCAAATATAGTCGTTTCAATGTTTTAGTCTTTTGCATTTGTGGGAGAAAAAAATGAATATGATCATGTGGTGAAATAAAACAAGATTTCATTTTGGCCCTACTTGCAACCCCGTGTCACAGGGTGAACATGTCTACAAGTTGAGAAGCTCAAACACGGATGTTTGCTTCTCTAAGGATTGTTGAACCTGAATAGTTAAGAGTCTTAGCAGGTGAGACTCTCCAGTATTTGCCAGTAAAATAGCAAAGATTCAGAAATAAATATGATAAAAAGTGTTATATTTTTTTCTTATTTCCTTTTTTTAAATGATCTTGTAACCCCTCATGTGTGTCTTGACCCAGCCCAAAGGTTGTACCACTGGTGTATATGATATTCACTGTAGAGCTAATCTGTGGTCTGTGGCTGCTGTGGGGGAAAGAAAAACATAACCTGAAGTGGTTGTAATGAGACACTGTTTAACTCAATCCTCCGATTTTTTTTACAATTCTGGGGAAAAATGGTCAATTATATGACAATGACTCAGTGAATCAGTGCAAAATAACATCTATTGTATAAGCAGCTTTAAACCCATGTCAGTCAAACCCTATGCTATTTAGCGCTGCTAAACTTCACAGGAAGCTGTTAAGTAAAGGGAGAACCTCATCTCCAGATCACTTCACCTGACAGAGTGACAGATAAAACTCAAACCAAAGTTGTTGAGAGTCAAAGCATCAACCTCTCTCCTATGGCTCTGAAAAGTGAGGGTTTCACATTATATTCACATAGATACAGTACTGCTCAGACGATTATCTGCTACAAGGCTCTGCTCGCCCTACAGAGAGGGGGAGGGGGAGGGAGAGGAAGGGGGGAGGATTACAATTTACACAGCAGAGAGAGAGAGGGGAGAGGAGAGGGTAGCATAAACCAACCACAAGATAGCCATATCTACTGTACGTATTGAAAGACTATTCACAAACTATCCATTTTGGTAATGATATAATAATATTACTATAATAGGACTTGGAGTTATTGGTCCAGCAGCTTTCTTTTTTTGTTATGCTGTTTTTGTCTCCTCAGACATGAACAACAAGAGGAAATCATAAAAGAAGAGGGAAATTGAATGAAGACACGACAGCTGCCAGTCTCTCTTTTTTTTTTTTTTCTCCACTTCACCAGTGTGATGTCATCTTGGTTTTTCTGACCTAACGATGAAGGTGTGTAGGGTTTGGGAGGGGAGTGTAGGGCAGCCAAACTGCCCCCGCTGTGCGTTGTTTATTCAGAGCTGTAAGGACACGAGTGGGTCGGAGGCAGATTTGGCTGTTTTGGTGCCATGTGACTGCCCCATGTTTCCCCCCTCTTCACTTCCACAGCTGGGTACTGAGGGTCTGGCCAGAAGCTGTTGGAGGGGCCGCGGGCCAACCGGCTGCGGGGGCTCCTGACTGGTTGAAAGTGGCTGGCGTTGGCCCTCCGCCGCTCATAGCCATGCCTGACATCTGCTGGGTCATCTGAGTGAGAAAAGAAAGGGAGAGAGGAGGAGAGTCAGTGTTAGCAGTAAGAGACAGCAGCATATTCCCTCATCCCAGAGATGAGAGGTGTGAGCTGGGTGGGAGGGGGTTGACTCTTCATCCTTTAGCTCCACTCCCATACCTCCATCCCTCCCTTCTTACCTTCACTTCTGCCCTTAAAGGCTTCCAGTGTCCCCTGCTCCCTGCCCTCTCTCTTCTCGACACTCCTCGCTTCCCTGCTCACCTCCCAACTCTACACCCCTGCCATCCCCCACTCGCCCTCTTCCTTCCATTCTGTCTTATCTATTATGAATGTGCCATGGTGCAGCGCTACTCACTTATCTGGTCATCTGAGAGCTGTGTGTGTGTGTGTGTGTGTGTGTGTGTGTGTAGTTATGTGTGTGTGTTGGCCAGGCCTGGACATACAGTACGTGCAGCCAAGTGCTCATACGTCCATTCATTCCATTACATCTCGCTGCACAATGTGCACGCACACATTTCGTCATCCACCACCCACCTTGACTGTTCGAAGGTGGTGTTATATGTGTGTGTGTGTGTGTGTGTGTGTGTGTGTGTGTGTGTGTGTGTGCGCGTGTGTGTGTGTCTGTGTGTGTCTCAGTGGTAATTTATGATCTCTCATTAACCTCCCAAGCTGGATATATGCTGTGTGTGTAAATTTGAGCAGCAGGTAACAGCCTTATGAAGGGGAAGCTCTTAGACAGATGTGATGACAGGTCTCCAAGTACTGATTCAGTATAGATAAGTACAAAAGGAAGTAAGGAAAATGTATTTATATAGCACTTATATATAAATAAAAGATAGACCTGGATAAACAGATTACTCAAATGCCTGTCTTTACAGGCCTTCAGCTTTTAAAAGACTCCACAGTTCCAAAGTTGAGGTGTTACAGCCTCAAAAGCTCGATCACCTCGGCTCTTTAAGCAAGTGCGTGGGACAGACAGTAAATTTAGATTATTAGACCTAAGAGAGCGAGAAGGTGAGTGAGGGTGAAGTAAATCAGCCACATAAGCAGGAGTTTGACCATGCAGTGCTCTGTGTGTAAGAATGAGAATTTTAAACTGGATCCTTTATGTAACAGGGAGCCAGTAAAAGGATGTGAGTATAACGGTAATAGGCGACCGTCTATTTGACCTAGTGAGTAGTCTTGCAGCAGCAGTCTGAATTGCCTGCAGATGATCAAGGGCGGACATACTAAGCAAGGATAAAAGTGCATTAGAATAATCAACATAGGTAGAAATAAAGACGTGTAAGCATCTCTAATTCTGCATTTCTTATGTGGAAAAAACAATCTGGACAGCTGCTTAATGTCGGTGTCAAACAACAAGGACTGAACAAATATAACCCCTACATTCCGCAAGTTGGGGTGGGCGGCAGAGAGAAGAAGTCCAATACTTTGCTTGATCATGAGGGCAACCGTTTCTGGAGCAACAATCCGTCTTATCAGCATTAAGCTGTAAGAAATATTTAGCCATCCTATTCTAATAGTGTCTACAGTGTAGGAGCTCAGTTAACCTGTAAGCCTTACTAGGTTTGAATGAGAAGTAGAGTTAGATATCATCTGCAAATAAATGATATGCAATATTACATCTGTTTATAATCCATCCTAAGGGCATCAAATGTACAGTAAAAAGAATAACAGGGGCCCCAGAACCGAGCCCTGCAAGACACCACAAGTCATTGGGGAGGAATCAGACACAAAACCTCAATAGAGACAGTGAAACTTCAGTCAGTGAGATAAGATATAAACCAGTTTAATGTTATGCCTAACGAGCCCACCCAGTCCCACAACTTCTTAATCAGGATATGATGCTCTACGGTGTCGCAGAACTAAGGTCAAGTAGTACAAGTAGAACACAGAACAATCATCTGCATCAAAGGACATTAAATACCATTTTCAAACCCCTCAACTGAGCAGTTTCAGAAGTGTTGTCATAGGTATTGTGCCTCTCCAACACGGCAGTTATTTATATTTTATATTTCATTATATACCTTCTTATTATTTCATGGCATGATGGACAAAAGAAACTGGAAAGAATTTAAGAATAAAAAAACACATTATAGTATTATACAATAACCATGATTCTAAAAAAGACTGAATAGTTGTTTAAAGCTGCTCCTCCTCGGCTTTTAGGGAAGACATTACTGCATTGGGCTTTGCACAGAAGTAGAGAGCAGAACACTGTATATTAACTTTTAGGACCTGGATAATGGAACTGTTTCACAGGAAAAAGAAAGAATTCATAGTGGAAAAAATTGCTGTACTTACGACCTTATTATTCAGGTTATTAGAAACACAGTAAACATTTAAGTTTGCTTCCTAAAAGATTAATGAGCAGAGAAACTGGAGTGGAACCAAAATGAGCTAAATGTTTAAATGAGTTAATCATCACCATAAAATGGATTAATCACCATTTCACTGAGTGTGTTTCAGACACATGCTGCATGTATACTTGTGTGTTACCTGGCCCATATTCCACTGTCCTTGCTGCTGTCCCTGCTGCATGTTGTACATGTTCTGTCCTTGGTTGGCTGGCATCACGCCCTGCTGCTGCATGCCCATGTAGCCCCCGTTGGGCAGGGCCATGCCGGACATCATCGCCCCTCCACCCATCATGTTGGCGGGTGGGACGGCTCCACCCATTCCAGGGGTGAAGCCCTGTGGAGTGAACTGCATTTGGGGCTGGCCCATGTACATACCTGCTGGAGTCAAGAACAGATAGTTAGGTTTGTACAGGACATCATATTTACTACTGAGCAGAGACTATTTACAACTACACATAAAAGAGAACTGAGCTGAGATGGAGAAAATAAGTTGGTTTTCAAACAAACTGCTTTTAATCCAGGTTTGCTTTGATTTACAACAACAATTAATTAAAATCAAATTAAAACACCATCTTCAGGGTGTCAAACTTCCACACAACAAACTTATAACAAAACACTTAAAAACATTATTTTTTTAATCTCATTATTGTACTTCATGTCAGTTTCTGTGGAAAACACTCCTCGCTAGAAAAGTGGCTTATGAATAAAATTAATTTAAAATAAAAAGTCTTTCAGTCCACCATTCCTGTGGGATTTAAATTTCATTGTTTACTTTTTTATTCCTCTAATGACATATCACAGCTGTATTAGGCAAATGCTGATGCTTATTACTGCTGTTATTTCACATTAAAAGCATTCAACTGCTCAAACACAGGGTGGCTTTCATTGTGAAACAGCAGCTGTAAATGCAACAAATTTGTTGTGACAAATCAAGACAGAGTCATTCTTGATGATTTTTGTCAGCACATCAGTGTTAAATATTGCAAGAGAAGAACACAACAAGCAGTGAGCTGCAGGTGACAAAGACTCATAGTGGGGTCTGTGTGAAAGGCCACGGTCATCACAGCAACACACTCCTCTTGTAATGCCCTGCTGTTGTGTGGAAGACAACTGATGCAGTGCGCAGCATGAAAATCAGATCATGGTTGCTCACATGATGATGGGAAAAGACAGATTCTTGAGTATTTTTTTTTTAATAAAACATTGTGACAACCTAACCCACGGTTTGTCTGGGTGTTCTGTAAACACACACACACACACACACACGCACACGCACACGCACACACACGCACACGCACACGCACACACACACACACACACACTTCTTTGACCACCAAAATTGACAGAGGAGCTGATCAGGGTGTGTTTGCTGCTATGTGTGGTCTATACATTTCAAGGGAAGCTCCTGCTTTGTTAAAATGCACTTAAATCAGGAGTTCAAAATAAACTGAGACTGAAATCTTAAAGATTTTAACCTTAAAGTCAGTTTGAAGTAAATGCATGACATTTTATAACCTATCATCTAGAATTAACACCTCACGGTTGTATCCCTCTGCCAACCAGCCAAGTTGGAGGAAATATCCCTCCTTCCTGAGTTACAACACTGAATAATGGCCAGAGGTTTTTTTGCATAACATTATGATGTCACAGTGAAGTTGACCCTTAATCATTTGGATATAAAATGCAATCACTTTATTTTATCCTTTAGACATTTGGGTTAAATTGTGTCATAATTAGTGTATGAATTCATGAGTTATGGTGAAAAACATGTTTTGTTAGGTCACAGTGACCTTGACCTTTGACCTTTGAGCACCAAATTGTAATCAGTTGACCTTTGAGTCCAAGTGAATGTTTGTGTCAAATCTATACAGATTCCCTCGAGGTGGTCTTGAGATATCACATTCAAGAGGTCAAAACCGTGTTTGGTGAGGTCACCGTGACCTTTGACCTTTGACCACCAAAATCAAATCACTTCATCTCTAAGTCCAAATGAATGTTTCTGCCAAATTTGAAGAAGTGTCCTCAAGGTGTTACTGAGATATTGCGTCCATAAGAATGGGACGGACAGACAGACGGATGGATGGATGGACGAACGAATAGAAAACATAATGCCTCTGGCCCTGGCTGTTGCTGGCGCGGAGGAATAAGAATATGAAAATGAAAACATTAGACCAAGCAGATTTGAAGTTTGTGTGACTAGGCTGATTTCAACACACCAAAAAGCAGTGACACTTCTCAATACTGCCTCTAAAGATTAATGGAAAGGTGCAGAGAGTCATATTTTCATGAGAACATATCACCCATCCGCCCATTTCCCCATCAGCGCTGCATCAGACCACTGTGGGAGGATGATAAGTGGAAAATATAAAACTGGGATTTATCAGTATTTTTACTGAGTGGAAAGACCTGGAGGAGCAACGAGGAGATAACTTCCTTAAAACAGGCGAAAACAATCTCTGATATTAGCATCTTAGCTATGCTCACTGCATGTAAAAATGTTAGAGACTACCTGCTCATATTGAAATATGCTGTAGCCTCTTTTAGCACATCATGCCATGCCTCAAAGTTTTAGAAATCCTGCACTGAGTGGAAATCAATAAAAGCTCCATGTATTCATACACTGGAGTTCATCAGTGTTTTCTGACATTTTGACAATTTTGTTATTTGCTCCACTTAGAGCCACTTCCATCCCACGGCAACGCACACACATGCAACACACACGCGATGGAAGCGAGTGATTTGGGGCATTAGCCTGGTTAAGGTTCTTTTGGCTTTGATCTCCATCAGCATTTATTTGGATTCAGAGAGGACAATAAAGCAGCAGAAAGCCCTTCATCTCGATTTCCACTCCTAATCCTCTGTACACATCAGTGTTATCATGCAGCAATAAAATCGATATGCACATGTGCCTGCTGCACAAATCTGCTGCCTACTATCCACCATTCAGCAAAACATGTAATACTAATGCTTTCCCACACACTCCATACATCCTCAGGTTGATGTACAGTATGTGAACAACCGCCCACATGCACATACACATACACACACACACACACACACACACACACACACACACACACACACATACACACATACACACATACAGACGCACACAAACAGTCTTGGCACTTCAGTCTTAACTCATAATAACTGTGAGATGAGTGTGAATCTGCAGACACTTCTCTATTTTTACTGCTGCAGTGGGACTCCAGTAAATGCAGCCTGGAGTGGACCTGCCTGCTTTTCAGCACGCTGACCTTTCATCTGCCTCGCTCTGCTCCATTTTTATGATGCATCTTTCCTCTCATGTGTGTGTGTGTCTGTGAAAGTGTGTAGGTGTGTGTCTCTGTGTGTGTACAAAGACCTACGTCTGAGTGTGCCGCTCCTGCACTTACACAGTATACTGCATATTTTTTCCTCTCTTATGAGGCACTATGTGTTTATTGTCTGTTTATATACAACTATTTATGCACAGCACATGAAGATGTTTGGCCTGTCAGTGCAGCAGTTCAAATAAATCGGAGCTGTTGATCATCTTTACCGCAGAAACTACCATTTCTTTGCCATTGAAGAAGGCACTTATAACTGCAATATGCAACTTTTTTTTTTTACATAGGACAAAAAATAGGATGTGTTCTCTATAATTGGCCTCAAAGGCGTCACAAGGTAAATTTGAGCAGTTGCTAGATGCATCCAGGGACAGGAAAGAAGAAAAACAGACCGTATACTTCCTATACAACCTGTCTTTTCAGATTCACTTTTCTCTAGTCTTTATTTTCATAAAAAAACATTGAATTGAATTTCTCTGGGCAGTTTTACTTAACCAGAAAAAAATGATAATTTATTCTAATTGATCATCTGGGAAAATTACTCTTTGGTTAACAATTCATAAACTAGCTATCAACATACCAACAGTATGCACGGTGAGTATGTTCAGACTTTATTTGACATCAACCTCGGCCTCAAAACTCACAACTCCACTTGTTTTTTTGTTTTCCTCCAGTTTCACTGCTATTTCCTCATATCTTTGTACATTTACGAAATGGAGACATAAAGCTTTAGGTTAACAACTACTATTTTGCTCTATTTGAAACACTCATGTGGACACAGTTTTGCCTCCATTTGCACCACCCAGTGCAAACTCATACCTTTTTGCAGCCACTTCTATCTTTTCATTGAATCCATATGCAGTGGTGCTGCCTTTAAGAGCAGTTGCCTATTTGCACATTACAAATTAGCATTAATTCAGAGCTTTGTTTCTGGGCACTCAACAGAAGTAAGCTCAATATTTACTGATGTTTTAACTCCCAAATTAAACTACGTTCACCAGCTAATGTGATAACTTTGTCAGTTGTTTGGTGCTGGGCAGTGACATACAGACGGTTGATCAGAGTGTTTCTGCTGAAAAGAGCTGCCTGCACTGTAGAGCTGAGAGGCTAGTGGCCACACAGCAGGTCTCAGCAATGGGTTGCAATGCAGGCAGAGTAAAGTTAAATGAGGCGGGATTAAAATGAAGATGGACCTTTTTTTTGTTGCCTCTTGGAGGAGATGAGAGGCTGAGAGTCAGTGCAAAACACAGTGGTATATTGTTAGGCAAGATGCTGAGTTTTTGCACTTTGGGGTTTGAACCTGTAGTTGAACAGATTGTGCGAGACTGTAAGTTTCCAGATGCGGTTATTTGGCATCATCCATGTTCAAATGATATTACTCTTATGGCCAAACTCATCAGAATAAAAGAAGTAAATGTTGCAGAGCTCCAATGAACTGCAGGAACTGCTCAGCTGACATAACTTGGATAATGAAGGGTTAATAAAAATGCTGTGTGCGGTGCGTGTGTGTGTGTGACACCTTGTCCTGGAGCAGGCTGTTGCTGGCTCTGCGGCTGACTGCCCACTGAGCTGCTGGCATACAAAGACAGGATGGAGTCTTTAGATAAAAGCTTCTTCTCCTCCGCCTTGGTGGTGGTAGTGGTGGAGGTAGAGGAGGAGGCAGAGGAGGAGGTGGAGGGGTCCGCCTGCGGAGGTGCTGTGCTGGAACTAGACTGTGATGGAGAGACAGGAGGAGGAGAAATATCATAAAATATGAATGATTTCATCCGAACATATTTTTAATGTCACGTTGTATACATGACTCACAATTTGTCAACTCCATCCTCAGAGGAGAAGGGTGGGGTTGGATATGTCAGTAGCTGGGTGTTAATAATGCCAGTCCCTCAGCTTTGGAAACCATGACTATACTTTCTTTTTACCATAAATACTCAAACATTGGCTGAGTCATATTTTAGAAAGAAGTCTTTCTGCTTTTTGACTTTTAATTTGCTCCATGCAAATGTGATATATGCACATATATTGAATTTGTGCATATAGAATAAAAACACATTCAAAATTGTAAACCACTGTAAAAATTATATATACAGTATATATATATATATATATATATATATATAAACCCATTAGAAACTGGCACAATTTCATATATTGACATATATGTCAAACCAATACAAATATGTATGTATGCTTATATTACATACATACTGTATGTTACATAATTATATATCCATCCCAAAGTCTGTCAGTATATGTTGATATCATATACAGTCAGTCTGAGACCACTTTCCCAGAACATGAAGAAAAAAATCAAAATTAAGAAAAAAAAGGAAAAACATATTGAAAAGTGTATAGAATTTTATATGTACTTTGCTTAAACTTAAATTATTAGATATTTTTAATATGTGTACATATACAAATTTTACTATTATTATTCTTTCATGTATATTATAAACTTAAATCTTCATATATCCAGAGGATGTATAAATGTGATAATAATATATTCCCTTTTAGTTAACATATATGGCAACATCACTCTTGATGTATGGACATATACGTTATATATTACATTTCTGTTGTTTATTGCTGATGCAAACTCAGCAAGTCCTCCGTGTTTACAGCTTTTCTTGATAAATTCAGTATAATAATGTACATTTCCACAGCACTATTTCCATCAGTACAGCAGCAATGTCATATTCAACACAATGCTGTTCCAAGTGTCACTTTTTAAAAGAAACACTGCTCTCACTATCAGTTGGTTAGTGTAATCAGTGTTAGGCCTCTGTCAGTGAAACACTTCTTGCACAGATTCACTCCCTCCCTCTCCAGGGAGGTTTTAATCAGCAATAAGTGTTAAGTTCCACACACGATCTTAATAGGGATGGAAAGAACTTAGATTAATTCATGAGAAAAAATGGCAAAGGAGAAGCAGTAGTAGGTAGAAAGAATTATAATGCAAACATTTTTTCTACAAAATCCTTTGTGATTTTACAAAGAACAACAAAACTTCTCAAATACTATATCTTGTCCAATCACAAGCAGACATAGAAAAACTTTAACTAAACACGACAAAGTCTAAAGTTGACAAAACTTTAACTGAAATCTGACTTCATGGCATTTACATTTAAACATAGGAAATCTTGGTCTTAACAGTTTTCGCTCAACATATCGGTTTCCAGTCTACACAAGAAACAAAAAATGTACAGAAAGACTGAGAATATGTTCACTCATCCATAGTATATAAATCAGTGAGAGAAAAGATGAGACAAGGCAAGGAAACAGGAGAGGAGGGGAGAGACAAGAAAATAAAGAGGAGCAGGAGTTGAATAAAGGACAAGGAAAGGGTAGAAAAGGATGGAAGAGAAGCATTTAGTGAGACAGATGAAATTAATTAGGCTGCTGCAAAGAGAGGTAGACATGTGCAGACAGAACACACACACACACACACACGCACACACACACACACACACACAAACTGTCGGTAACATACACGTTTTCATTTTTTCTAAACCTTTCACGCAGACATTCATTATGTCTAATGGATCGAGCTGGCAAAAAAATAAAAAAATAACACCTGCTTAAGAGCTCTATACAGGTGTGTGTGTGTGTGTGTGTGTGTGTGTGTGTGTGTGTGTGTGTGCGTGTGTGTGTGTGTGAAGTGAGGAGACAGAGAATGGAAAGAGAAGGGGGAGGTGACAGTCAGCTGAACTTCATGAATAAGATAAGGAGAGACACTGTGATAAACAGTGGCTCCTGCAACACACACACATACGTGCGTGCACACGCACGCCCACGCCCACACCCACACACAAACACACACAGGAGTGAATAAACACTGAATTCAATGTCACGAGTACGCTTCATCCACACTCTTGTATACACACAAATTATACATTCTTAGACACACACAAAAACAAACTTAATACTCAAGTGTACAGGCCCATACACGCCCATACACACACACACACACACACACACACACACACACACACACACACACACACACACACACAACCAAACACACATACAAAGCTTTGCGAGTGTCTTGTGCGCAACTGCTTAGCAGGCAGTGCTGCTCCCCTCTGTCTCTCTCTGCTGACTTCCTTTCACTGGAGGAGGGGAGGAGGAAGGAGCGGGGGAGGGCAAAGGAAGGAACAGAGCAAGGGTGGAGGAGAGGAGAAGAGGAATGATGGAGAAGGATGGAGGGGACACAGATAGCAAGACAGGGAAAGGTTAAGTAGAAAAAAATGAGGGGGGAAATTAAAAGGAGGAGGCAGTAAGCCTGCAAAAGGAGGAGGAGGAAAGGAAGGTGGGGGAGGACAGAGGAAGTCAGGAAGAGGAAGGAGAGAATGATGAAGGATGAAACAGAAAGGAGAGAGAGAGTGAGCAGGGACGAGAGAAAAAATTAAAAAGAAAAGGGAGGACAAGGACAAGTTGAGAGGAAAGGAGGCAGGAGGCGGATGATGGAATAAACATAGCGGAGAAGAAAAGCAAAGCAGGATAGGTATTCATGCCAAGACACACACACACACACACACACACACACACACACACGGTCCATTTCCTCTCAAGTGAAGCCAGTTAAGGTGAGTCAAGTGTTGACAGAGGCAGGATGGAGCTCTGTATTAATAGCTGCAGCACATTAGCATGATACCTGCTCCTGAATAGAGGAGTGAATGGAAGGTGAGAACAGGCAGCCAACTGTCCTCACCTGATCCGTCTGATGTCAGACGCTCTATAGCAGCTCTACAGCTCTATAACATGACTCAATCAAGGAGCTAAGCCTATTTGCTGCTAAGCTTGCTCGCAAAAAGTTGAAAAATACATTTAACAGACTTCAAATCCCCCAAACTGCAGTAATCGCCACAGCCATTCAGCTTCCTTCTTTGAGACGTGTTGGGAGAATGGACGGTGTGACTCAGACAGAGTCTGCCGGCTCTGAACTGTGTGATAAGACCATCATGCAGGATGATTTAGGACATGTGGAGCAGGTGGGAGGTTCACCGATGGAGGGGAGGTGAGCTTAATTATGTTTGCACAAGATTGAAACTGTGATGTAAATATGTGATTCACTTTTTGCTCATTTGCTACACTGTATATTAGGAAGAATTACAATGTGTAAATTAAAGCATAAATCAGGTTTATTACAACTTTGTATTTTGGTTATGATCAGATTGTATTCATCAAAGACAACAAAAACAGGAGCTAATGTGTAATAAACCAGAATGATACTTTAAAGCTACTGGTTGTTATTTTAAAGGTCCCGTATAGTATAAAGGTATTTGTCCATGTGTTGTGTGACTATAAAGCAGGTCTAGGTTCTATATTAATACTGTGAAAGTATCAAAGCCTCAGTCCACAGAGAAATGCACACAGCCTGTATTCAGAAACTGAGCCTTAAAACCAGCCGTCAGGACTTCTGTTTAATGCTAATTAGCAAATGTTAGCATGCTAAACTAAGATGGTGATTACGGTAATGAGCATGTCAAGATGCTGATGTTAGCATTTAGCTGCTAGCATTGTTAGCATGCTTATAGGAAGTTTGTCTTAAGTATTGTAATTATAAAGTGTTGCAGTTACTGGAGTTTGTCAGATTTTTATTGCTGTGATGTGAACAGAGATTTGAAAAGACGTTTACTCAGCTGACATTTTGACACGTCAAACATCTAATCACATGATTAACTGCTGCTCTGGATTGAAACAAGCGCTGGAACCAGTGGTGGTTCTAGCTTGTGTGGTGCCCTGGGCGCTGTATATACACCTATATATACACACACATATATACACATACATACACAGATAACATACACAATCAAATTACTAAACTGCACAAACCCTTCATCCCACAAATACATCAACAAGAGAACCTAATACACTACTGACAAGACACACATTCTCAATAGCACTATTGTCATCTAAAACCTGACCTTTCTTGCTTTCCTTGATGCAAAATCATCAATTAGTAATAATATTATATACAATCATGAATTATTATACAATTTCACACAACCCAGAAAAATGACAGTATTATGAATGAATTGTGGTTTATTTATTAGCTTTTCCTGGTGTGACTGATTTTACTAATGGCATTAGTTCTGTACAGAGACAGAAGTGCAGTATTTGAAAGATTCCCCTGCTCGACTGGGGAGACCTGTGCTCAAACTACCCCCCACCCCCTCCCCATCTCCCACCACCTCTGAGAGTAAGAGAGGAGACCTACTCAGCAGAAGCCTGCACAAACTAGAAAGGGCAGCCGCTCTGACACAGTGACATGATGTCATTGATGACATGTGCAAATGAAAAACCGATCAGGCAAGTGTAACAAATTGTTTTTTGCAAGTGCCAGTGCTGCCCCGCTGCCCATTTCGCCCTTATCTAAATCCGCCACTGGCTGGAACTGATCTTTAATGTTATTAGTACCGGAACTGTACTTTTCCTCTATGACAGGTACAAATGTAAATTGTGAAATTTGTTCTCCTTCCAACACCCTGGCATGTCTAACCAGCTCTTACTATGCACTTTCAGTGCACTTCTTTACCTGATCTCCTTGCACTTATTGAATAGATGTAGAACTTAGTACTTACACCAAGGTGTATACTGCAGTGAAGCTTCAGTGATGTCACTTTGGATAAAAGCGTCTGACAGATGAGTAAATGTAAATGTAATGTAATGTAATGCTCCACAAGGTGGGTGTGGCAGTAAATGTTTGAGAACCAATGATTAAAGGAATTGCCATAGACAACCAGTGTGATATTGATCAATTGTATAATATTACATCACAATATTGCATCTCCTACATCCTCTCCTAATGAGAGCATACTGGGTTTCAATGTGCTGCTCAAGGACAGAGGGAATCACCAACACTTTAATCAACGGCTGACCCAGCTACCTACCACCTGAGCTAATATTACATGATATATGGGCAGTCAAACTACAATATGAGAGATGAATGTAACAGGCTGGCTGATACTGATAACTGTTCTAGTAACAGTGACACAGATGGACAGTGGAGATAGCTCAGTAGCCTTTACATTATCATCCTGGTGTATGTGGCTCTTAAAATCATGGCTTCTTTTCTTTTCACACATGCACTTGCTTAAGACAAACCATTCTCCATCAGCCTTTCACTCCTTTCTCCATCTGTGATTGCCAGACACCACAGCAGCATTAGCTCCAGTTGCACTGAAAGGACAGCGAAGCAAGCCAAGAGTCTTCTTGCCAAAGCTAAGCAGGTGGCGCACAACGTAAACTGCACTGATACGTCAGTGTAACTACACTTGTTAAGGAAGAAACATTTAAGCACAGTATGTAACATGTGCATCTACTGTTTTCTTTGACTTTCTCAGTCAAACCAACATTAATACCATGCACATGTAAACACACACCCTCCACATAGTGTGTGATGTGTTGCTGGGCTCCTAGCAGCACATTGTGTAATAGAAAGCCTCTTCAACAAGGCTCCATTCTTCTCCCCCAATGTTGGTTGCAGCCAGAGCTTTGAATTACCACTCTGACAGCCTTTTCCTCACTGTCACTGTACATAGACCTCTACAGCCACACACACGCATGCACACGCGCACACACACACGCACGCACACACACAGATATGCACCCAGAGTCTGTCTCTCTACAGTTTTCCATCACTGCTTGAAATACTCATACACTCCCCTCTGATAGACCATCTGTGGCTTTAAAACCACACTGGGCTGTTTGTGTGTGTGTGTGTGCGTGTGTGTGTGTGGGTGTGTGTGTGTGTGTGTGTGTGTGTGTGTGTGTGTGTGTGTGCGCACATGCTGAAGGATTTGTGCTAATTTACTGAAAACAAAAACTAAGCTTGGAAGTCTAAATTTGAGAGGGAGCGTGCCAAAGAAGAATAGGACAGAAAGACAGAAGCAAAAAGAAAAAAAAATGAAAGAACAAGAAGGAAGAAATCAATCACAGGTCAATCCTCATCCCTCTCTACCTCCCTCGACCTTTTTTTTTTTCTGCTCACAACAAACTGCATTCATCTCTCAATCTTTCCCCCTCTCACTACATTCCTTCTTCAGCAATCAGCTGCTTTTCCTTTGTTTCTTTTCTTCTCTCATCCGTCTTTAACTTCTCTCTTTCATCCGGCTTAGTCCTAAAACCCAAACATAACACACTTACACAAAAGCTTCTACTTTAACTTTATTTCCATGCTAACAAACAGAGGCCTGGCTATATGCTGGTCTCTGAAAGTGGATTTTAGTGGCTCAGGGTTTCGTTGACTGGACTGAGTCAGGTCTCCACTTGTCCTTCACTAAACCTAAAAAGATGTTGTGCAGCTTGGATGCATGCATAATGAACCCATAAAGAACTATCACCCAGCTCCGCAGTTCCCGTCACCTCTACTGAGCGTTTTAGCAACTTTGATCTCACTGTTTAAATTTTGTGTCACGCAACTTCACTCTTCTGGTTCAGTCTGACCAGAATTGTTTCTAGCCACAGTTGGCAAAACCGCTCCACCATTACATTATCAGTGCAACACTGAAGGTCAGAGAGATAAAGTTAGTGACTACCAAATCAGAGTTAAAAGATATAATAAATGTTGTGTTTACAGCTTTTGTGTTGCCCCCAAGTGGCCCCCGAAAAATCAATGAATGCAGGTTGAATACAGCTGGATGTCTCTTAGTGGCTGATTTTGTTAATTAAACATACGCACAGTTAGAGATGGGCGATCAGGCAAAAAATCACTTGACAATCTATTTGGGTAGAATAGCAATCCACGATCTGAATCACAATCTGCATTCTGTTTCTGCTCTGATTTTATTGTGAAAGTCCTGACTAGGAGTTGTGATTCGTATCTTTCCGCTGCTCTGATTTTTATTTTGGATGTTTGTCTGCTCGCTGCTATTTTTCACCCACAACGCTGTCTTCTGTGGTGTCACAAGCAATCACACTTTTTGCGTAGTTCATATGGAGCATGCGTTTGGACAGCGCTGTTATTTATTCATGAGGTGTCCTATTTAAGTGTTCTGATTTGAAAGTTCAGTCGTTGCCTCAGGCTCATTCGGGCTCTCGTCCCGCAGACTGTAACGCCACCATCTTGGACTACAGCTGGAGACGGTGGCTCTTGTTCTGCTCAGGTGGAGAACCGGTTCATGTGCCGCTACACCAAACTCCAAGAGGCGGCAGCTACAGTTAGCCGGCTAGCTACCAGTTAACAATGGGCTGGTTAGCTGCGACTGAACTTTAGATATGTAAATATTGCATCTTTTAATTATGCGACCTGTACGATTCATCTGAGACGTAGATCTTATGCCAAAGTAAGGTCGTCCATATAAGAGCTTCAGATCACACACCTCTACCCACACTCACAATAATGTTTGACTGTACTGTCAGTTTAATGCACTGTTGTGTGTTTCCTGGTAAAAGCTCTCTTCCCAACTTCAACAGGGAGTTTTAAAAAACAATTTCAGGCAGGTTTAGGATCAGACTTGCTCAGTTTTAAGTGGTCTGCCAATCATCTTCTGATTGTGCTCTGTCTTGAGTAGGTCGCTCTTTGATCAGATGGGTTTGTACTATATGATGGTTGCACATGGTGCTCTGTCTCAAAAAGATATTATCTTGTTGCGCAGGTCTTCAAATGGAATGCTGACTTCATATCTACTGGTGCTGCTTTAGATGAAGAGAAAAAAATCTCTCCAGATTTGATTGCACTGCCCACTTAAGAACTTTGAAATTGGTTCAATTTTGGGTGCAGGGATAGTTTTGGAGCACTCAGGAGAACAATTTCTGTCCCTAACTGCTTTATTAACACTCCTCTAATATCATTATGGACAACTGGGAAAAAAGATGTTATGCAAGTCTCTTATCCTAAAAGTCCTATAATAGGGACAATTACAGCTACAGGGCCATACTGATTCATTCAGTGTCTAGTACTAGTTATTTAAAGAGCATAAACTACTGAAACTGTCAACTATGAGCATGTATCTGTACCATTTGAATAAAATACTGTATACAATATGATAGTCATTGACTGCCTTTTGAAGACATGGCCAAGGACAAATTTATGAAGAAAATGTAGGTTTTCATTGATGCAATCCGTCTGTATTCAGCACCTGATTTGGATGAACACAAACTGAAGCTCACCGCGCACTATTCACTTTCAGTAATCAGATACTAAGTTCATTAATAACAGCCTAATTGCTTTATTTTTGTTGCTCATAATCAGTATTTTGCAGAGCCCCTGAAGAGTGACAGTGGGAATATTTTGTGTATATTGTGTTCCCTCACAATAAATTCTACCTCCCACTGATCCAAAGAAGCAGCTAGTGTGTTGGTCCAGTCCTGGTCTAATACGCTGCCAGTTTAGCGAAATGCTCTGCTGTTACTACAGAAAGCTGAGATGCATTTAATGCTCATTCATCCTTTCAAAAGTCCGAGCTCCGGTACCGTGAGCACAGCTGCGCTCGCTCTGCCTGGTCGTAGCAGATGAAGCTGTGGCTGCGTAAGTGGTTACAGCTCAGACTACACCTGCAGCGCTTTGATCAGATCTGGCAGATGTGTTATTAAATGTCCCATATAGTATAAAGGTAGATGTCCATGTGTTGTGTGATTATACAGCAGGTCTAGGTTCTATATTAATACTGTGAAAGTATCAAAGCCTCAGTCCACAGAGAAATGCACACAGCCTGTATTCAGAAACTGAGCCTTAAAACCAGCCGTCAGGACTTCTGGAACTTTGTGATGTCACAACAAAGCAGTCACCGCTCTCAGCCATGCCCCAAGCTCCACCCACCCAGACCCACTATCAGAGAGGCTCAGAGCCTCCTCTCTTCTGATTGGCTCACCGACCTGTTGTTACTAGAGCTCCAGAGAGAAGCCTGAGAGAGGAGATGTAAAACTACACTGAGATGGTTTTTGGTTCTTAAAACCACAAATATATCTTCTTATGGATCAACACTTCAAATAAAACACCGGACCATTAATACACCAAAGGATTTCGGCAAATCAATAGCATCAACATGATGCCCAGTCACTACAACCATGTCAGTTCCCTGCACATACACACCACTCCTGCTTGTACTGTAGTGTTACACCTATTCTAAACTATCACAGTCAAAATCATAACAACCTTAGCGCAGCAACAGCCAGAGCTCAGTCCTCCCATGTTTATCATAATCACAACTCACCTGAGCCCACAGCTGAGGGTGCGCCCATTGGTCACAACAGTGGTCCTTTAAATCCCATTTGTGCTGTGTTTACACCTCTTTTTCAGTGTTGGAATTTTCCCCACAAAACTGACAGATGCAAACAGGGTGACCTCAGTAAATCCAGAAAAACACATAACCAACTTCTCTTAATGCAGACACTCAAATGACTAATGACACACAAAGTGCAACTCCACCCATGGCGCATCTCTTTAATAGATACACCACACGTGTCTGGGACAGAACGCGTCACATCATGACAGGCAGGAAGGGTCTCTTCTTAATTACTCACAAACCTGGGTAATCTGTGTGAACCCAGCAGCTTTAGGAGGAGAACAGACATAGGACTGTGGGTGGTGATTCAAGTCAGTGCCCCCTGGCGAGTCTGCACTGTCGCACTCATTCTGTTAGGGCGGGTGGGACTTCACGCTTCACGTCCTGTGTGTCCCTGGCCTCACCCTCCACCTTGTTTATTTCTACACACCTGCCCATCCCTCTTTCCATCCATCTATTGCTCTCCACTTTGTCTCCTCCCCTCTTCTTCTTTCTCATCCTTCATTGCATCCTTCTCCACCTCCCTACCACTGTAGATTAAATGTTGATTGTAATTTACTTCATTTTTTTTTTTTTTTTTTTAACATTCTTTCAAGTTTTCTTAGTAAACCCATTTGAAAATTACATTTTCTTCACTCAGGGAGGGGTGAATGAGAGACAGAGGGCAGAAGATGGAGACAAAGTGTGTGTGTGTGTTTGTGTGTGTATGTGTGTGTGAGAGAGAGAGAGAGAGAGAGGGAAAGCTGTGGATAACACAAATCCTCCCCCTCCTACAAGGCTGTAATCGCATTTTTATAATTGACGTATTTGCAGATAGGCAAGTGCTCCCCGATGCAGAGTAATAGCTGCACGAATCAGCAGGCTGCCGGCTTCCTCTTTCTTCATGCACCCAGCTAATCACAGCTGTAAAGCAATATCCGCCTGCTGAATCCCAAATTCAGCCCTCTGTATGTGTGTGTGTGCGTGTGTGTGTGTGTGTGTGTAAGACTGGGAGGATGTGTATCGACTGTCAGAAGTATGTCCTTGTGTTTACTGAAAATGGAAAATGCTGATGCTAGAACGGTGGCGCAACAGGTGGGTTCACAGAGTTTCATCCTGGGAGCCTGAATCCGCACAGGGAAGGGATCAGAAAATAAACTCAAGTCTGGCCTGATGGTGGTGCCACAGGAAAGGTCACAAGGTCAACTCAGTCCAATGCATTAAGGCGAGGAAGCAGGAAGCAGGAACATGCACAAACCATTAGTTTGTCAAATTGGCTGGTTACAGACAAACAAACAAAGAGAGGGAATCACAAGCTAACGTTCCCACCAAGGCAGAGACAAGTATTCCCACATACTGTGAGGTGACTTTTCTTTAAATGTCCCTATGTTCCACTGGCTCAGATGAAGAGAAAAAGAAGCCGGTTCTGGTTGAATAAAGACCTTCTCTTGGTGGTTTAGAATGAAAAAGTTTCTCGCTGTTAGAGCTGCAGTAAATTCCACCTTCTGAATAGAGGAAACAAAACTGTACTGTTTGACATTCAGATAATAATACAGTCTACATGACAGAAAGTAGGGCCAAAGGTGGAGGACCACATGAGAGCAGCCTGTCTGGAGAAGTCACTTGGAGGCTATGAGGTGCTGTGTGACCGTCCCAGGCCTAAACAGATAACAGCTCAACTCTACTCCAGTAAATAATAACTGAACAGAACAGCACAAAGGGCTGTCCGCTGGATCACACGTCTCTGGTATCATTATTTCTTCTGCTGAACAGTGGTGGAAAGTAGGAAAGTTCCTGTACTTCGCTTTAGTATTTCCAGTATTTTAATGCTGTATATGCTCCTCTATATTTCAGATGGAAATATTGAACTTTTTACTCCACCAATTGTATTTGACAGCTGCCCACACTGGATACTTTGCAGATTTAGAAAGTACATACAATAGAAAAACTAATAAAAAGCTTATTAAATTCACATTAAAACTTTTTTTTTTAGCTTGCAGCAGTAAAGAAGATCTTTCAGTAAAAAGATCTGAATACTCAAGCACAATTAAAATACTCCATTACAAGTACAAGTCCTTCTTTCAAAACTCAGACCCTTATTTCTATTGAATTAAAGAAGAATTATCTGTAAAATTTACTTATTATTCAGAAAGATTGTCCCTGATAGATCAGTCCCAGATTCATTCTACAGCATGACAATGAGCAGCAGCAAGCAGTGCTGGGAATAAAAATCTTTTCTGGACTCTTTTGCCCTTGGTTCAACCTCCCAGACTAAACATAAGCTGGCCTTTCTCATTAAGTGAAGGCTGTGAGGCCTTCTTCAACCTGAAGACATGCAGACACTGCTCAGAGCTGATAAAGGCACCACCTGCTTTGTTTTTGGGGTTACATTTTTATTTAATTAATATTATTTTGTAAAGATGCTACAATTGAACATCAGGTAGTAGCTGTCTTTGTAGCAAAGAAGCAAATACAACATTATCTATCAGAAAGTTCCAGGTATATATAAAGGAAACTATTTTTTGTTATACTAACATTATTACACTGGTGAAATTGCTGTAATAAGAAGTTGGCAATAGTATAGAGATTTTGTTTTAATTACAGCCTGCTGTGCAGCGCTGTGGGAAAACCATTTGCATTGTTGAGCCTCTGAAATTACGGTTGAAAGAAGAGCATGCATTATGCAGGTACGTAGGTGTGAGATTCAAGTCCTGTCTCTGGGTGCAGTGTTGGAAAAAGGTGGTGTCAGAAATTCAGATATCAGAAATTAGAAATCTATACAATTTTACAAACAGTCCCACTTTTGCTTTTTATATTACTAACAGACATCATTGCCCTAAATTCCATATAATCCAAATTGTAACAGAGAAATGTTTATAAGGGTAAAAGTCTGACTTTTCAAGTGAGTCTAGACAATTTTCATGGTTGCTTGATGTGCATGTGTAGGTTAAAAAAAAAAAAAAAAAAGCATATTCAGTTCATCACTTCATCAGTTCATCAGTTCATCAGTTCATCAGTTCATCATATTTTTTAACTGATCTTTACAGAAAGCATTAAGTCTCTACTCATTCTACCATTCAGCAGCAAGGTCTTGGCTGCATTTCAATTTCTGCATATTTACGCATAAATTCAAAATCATAAATTACACTCTGCTCAGGAATGCTTGTGCTGTATGTCTAATTTACCCATATATCTGTAGATAACTAAAATTGATTAATGAGGCCCCAGGTGAGAACAGATATAAGACGGAATGTAAAAGTGAAGAAGCAAGGAATGTAAAAGAGGAGGAGGAGGAGGAGGAGGAGGAGGTCATATGAAGGACGAGGACGAGAAGAACAGGAGCGGTGCTGTATGTTCAGATTCAAGGAAAATATATTCTTGTGAGAGAATGAATGGTGAGGTACAACAGAGAGAGTGGGAAGAAAATGAAAGGAGAGGGGAGAGAGAAGACATACAGACAGGAATAACAGCAGAATATCAGTGAGAGAAAGAAAAGGTGGAGACAGAGAGAGGGTAAACTGTGACAGAGGCAAAACTATGCAGCAGTAATATTAATAACTTGTATTTATTGTCTAAAGCTTGCTGATAATGATGGATCTCGTCACTTGAATGGTAAAACACACAATTCTAACAGCCTCTTAAAGCTCCAGTTATAGCTACACACTGGCCTGCAGCTACAGTATCAGACAAGTCACTCATGGAGTTTTGACAACTTTTGTTTTGCTGTTTTGTTGAGAATAAAGATTCTGTAGCTGCATGAACAGAAAAAAAAAACAGCTTATTGATGAACAATAATGGGTGCAGTCACTCTCAAAGCATCGATTTTGGGGATGTTGTTACCTGTGTCTTTAAATTAAAATTGGACAAACAGGGCTGTAATCAAGGCTTGTCCATTTTTTCAGTTAATGTGGAAAACTGTTCTTAATTAAAGTAATTTCCATTGGTAAAATGGAAAATTAAGAAGCACAGAAACTGTTGTTACTGTTGCCCTGCCTGCCAAGCTCTCCAATCGATCATGTACACAGTCTCTAATGATAAGGGCTGTAAATCTGCCACTCAAAATTCGTGGTCATTTTTGAAACAATGGCATCCTGGGTTTCAAACAGACGTATGCAGAAGGATCTTATCATTTTCAGTGCGTGATCATCAATTTTTCTAGCTAAAATGGAAACTGTCACAGTTAGATTTTATCAGCTCCAGCAATCAACATTAGCTCCCTGAGTTGGTTGTAAACTCTGTCTCCAGCTGACTTTTTAATGTTTCTAGGTGGCTTTTATGAAATGAGAACCTTACCAAAGGCTCTCAATTTTGCATTTGATGTCTACAAACATGATGTCTTTGGAACAAAGCACCTTGTACTTTCACTTTTTTCCCACTTTAAAGACAAAAAACATAACAACAACATAAAAATCAATCTAAATAGCATTGTTCTTGTATTGCATGCTTAAATTACTAACTCTTAGTATTTTGACGCACTATGAAAATATATCTATATATATAAAAACAAACAGGTTCAGGTATTTACCATATACAGAGGAAGTATTCAGAGCCCTTCACTTCTTGCACACTTTGTGTTGTAGATATTGTATCAAATGGATAAAATTGCCATTTTTGCCCCTCAATCTACACTCAATAACCAATAATGACAAAGTGAAAGAATCAAAAATGGAAATCTCTCATTTACACTATTGATCTAAGTATTCAGACCATTTGCTGTGGTCAGGTGCCTCCTCTTTGCTTTAATTATCCTTGACTTATAGAACCTGACTGGAGTCCACCTGTGGCAAACTGAATTGACTGGATATAGATTAGTCCATAAGTATAGAAGGTCCCACAATTCACACAGGACAAAAACCAAGACATGAAGTCCAAGGAATTCTATGAAGACCACACTGACATGATAGAACTGTGAGGCATAGATCAGGACAAGGGTATAAAACTTTGAGTGTTTCCAGGAGCACAGTGGCCTCAATAATTGAAATGGAAGAAGGTTGGAATCACCAGGACTCTCCCTAGATGTTACTGTCCGGCCAAACTCAGTGACTGAGCAAGAAGGGTCTTGGTCAGGGAGGTGACCAAGAATCCAACAAACACTCTAACAGAATTTCAGAAGTCCTCCGTAGAGAGAGAAGAACCTGCCGGAAGGATCAACGTCTCAGCAGGACTCCATCAATCAGGCCTATTGCAAATGCAGCCAAATATAGAAAGGTCCTTGAAGAAAACCTTTGCAACTGTTCACCTTTCAGTGTGACAATGACCTGAAGTACAGAGCCAAGAAAATGCTGGAATGGCTCCGGGACAAGTCTCTGACTGTCCTTGAGAGGCCCAGCCAAAGCCATGGAACAACTGTGGAGAGACCTGAAGATGGCAGATCACAAACTCTTCCCATCCAATCTGATGGAGCTATAGAGAATCTGCCCGAATCCAGGTATGCTAAGTTTGTAGATACTTACCCAAGAAGACTCAAAATGCTGCCAAAGAGGCTTGATTTAAGGGAATACTTTTAGAAATGAAATGATTTTTACTTTGTCATTATAGGTAATAAATGCAGACTGACAGGCAAAAATGGCAATAAAGTGATAAAAAAAGCAAAGCCACTGTATACTTGAGTACTTAGACAAGAAATACAAAGGTTAGATTAATATGGTTAAATGGTTGTATATTCACTTTTACATGAGAAACAGATTTAAGAAGGAGGGCTAAATTGATGAGTTTAGTAAAGTCATATCAGGTAAACAAAGACCACAACAGAGCTGATAACTTTTCCTTAAACTCAGATATACTGCAGTAGCAACCAGAACACCATGCACACCACTTTGGCATGTGTAGAAAGCCAAAGCTGTGTTTTTCTATTGTTGGTAACGTACTGTATGGCTGGTCAGTCATTATCTGTGGGGGAGGTTTAGCAAACACTCGATTCCAAACCATCTTGACTTTGTTGACCTTTGAGAGAACAAGTAGAACTAGAGGATCCAGAACAGAAGGAGCTATCTGCTGTATTATAACATCCTATTGTATGTATCCTTGCTCTTCCAAATGAGAAGCCAAACCAAGAGAGCTTTCCTCTTTGTGTCCATTTTTGCCATTAACAAAACTAGCCACAACCAATGGTAGCTATTGCACATGTGATCACTCCATCACCAGGCTTTTGTGATGACTGTAATGCATTTCTTTGTGCCACTCTCTAGTTTGAAAGAGCACTCATGCTGTGATCATATCATCTGGGACAGATGGCAGAGATGGGAAAGATTCCCATGTTTACAGCTTGAAAGTGTTTGTGTCATTTGACAACCAACAATGGTTCTGTGATTGCAATTGTGCGTGGATTGAAAATAATGTGTATTGACAATATGGCACTATGTGCATTAAACGTGAGTTGGCAGACTTTTGGAAATGTGATGCCTTCATATTTCTTTGCCTTTTCACACACTATGGGATGTCGGAGGTTCTTGGAGGACTAGGATATTTGCGGAATAACTATTTAAGTCAAGTCAGAAATAGGTAACTCCATTAATTAACACGTGGCATTAATTCAACCCATTAAGACCGGATGCGACGTACAGGCATAGTATATGATTTTGTTGTTTTTAAGACATGTGACCAATGAAATGCACTGTGATTCACTGAAATTCAGGTCAGGAAATGGAAAATGTAGTTTGTCTATTTTTTTTTTTTATGGTTTTAGCTGCAAAAAGGTTTTTAAGTCGCTGTTCAGATAATGGCTAATGACCTGAGCAAGGGGAACGATAATGAAGCAGATTAGAGCCATTACCTGGTGGAAAACAACAAATACCACTTAGAAAGTTCAGACACTTTATTTCAACCTGCTAACCTGCTAACCAGCTAGTCAAGGTTTACGGGGGAAACATGTCAGAAGAGGAGGAGGAGGATCGGCGAGCAAGTATCACTGCTAGCCAGATGTAAAGTTTCACCCGATGCAACGCCGTCACTAAAACTTTATTACTCAGCCTCTGAATCAGATAGAAATGTGAAATAAAAACCATTTGAGAACTTAAACCTTTGGCTTTTATTGTAAATCATCGCCTCTACCCTAATATTCATCAACAAAAAAATATGAATAAGTGTTATGAAGACTGTTGACAAATGAGCTTGTTTTTCCAGCCATACACAGTTTCAAAGGCAGAGGTAATGATTTTCAACAAAAGTCAGATATTTCAGCTCTCAAATGCTCTCATGTTTCTAACTGCTTCACAGGCTAAATAATAAAGGTTTTACTGAACATCAAGCTTTCAGAAAACCCAAACGCTTTTAGGAGGTGGTTTTCAGACAATGCTGAGGTTTAAGAATGTTTTTTGTTTTTTCAGAGGGCGCCACATCAGTGGGTTAATGTGTAAGTGTCGGAAGATCTCCGTCATACTTGCTCCTGATTGAAGGAGGCTGCATGTTCAGTATTACCTCACATCACCAGTGACTACACCAGGTCTTCACAGAAGAAAAAAAAAAAAAAAGCGGATGGAGCCAGAGAATTTATGGAGATGAGCCGAGGTGTGAGGCAGACACAGAGCTAGGTGGAGTCACAGAGGAGGTGATCGTGGAGGGGGGATTAGAGGGTAAGTGGGAGAAGAGGGAGGTTGGTAGTGGCAGAAGGGGAGCTAGCAGTCACAGCAGCCCATAATTGTTCTTCATGCCTGGGTCACCCGCGAGCCACTGCCTGGTCTGGTCCCAGGAGGCACAGAAGTGTATGTGTGAGTGAAGAATGAGATGTACAATTTGAAACCCAGGAATAGGTCAGAGAGTGAAAGAATGAATGTCAAACTCAGGCAGAGGTCGCAGTGAATTCTTGTGTGTGTGTGTGTGTGCGCGCACGTGTGCGTGCATTCTGCTCTTACAGTACACAACGTGCATATCATGTCACCTGTTTGTTTTCTGTATGTATATTAATTCCTTGACTAGAAGTGTGCGACTACATGTTTCCATCTTATGCGTGTGTGTCTGTATGAAACAGATATGTTTAGATTTGTGTGTGTGAATGTGTGTGTCCTCAGTTTCAGCCCAGCCAGAGGTCAAAGGCCACGCTTGAAGGACTGCGACAGCATCTCAAACTCCACACTACTCCTCGAAAATGTTTTATTCAACCAGCCTTCCTCGTTCCCCTGAGACTAGTCAGAGAGAGGGAAGAAGGAAGGAAAAACAAGTATCTGGAAAGTACAGTGAAGAATGTCAAAGATTCTTTTTTTTTTCCTTTGATTTTCTCCATTTTTTGTCCTTCCTCTCACTCAGACAAAGACCCAGTTTTGTTTTGTCTACCCAGAAAATGAAGAACATCCAATGTGATCGCAGGCACTTGGACACACTCCAATCCTTCCATCCATCTCTCCATTTCTCTCACTTTGTCCTCAACTTTGCACCATTCACAATCACAAACTTACATATATTATCTTGTTTTTTTGAACAGGGTTCTTTGTATCAGTCCAGTGAGAGAAATGTCAGATACCACAGACTATGTACACTATAACTGAGACAGCTTTCAATAGAAAAGTTATAGAATTTATATCTCACTGAGGAAGATAATATATTAGAGGTGTACCTGACATTACTCAACAATTGTCAGCTATAACCATGACATTCAAAAGAGGTTATATAGTTGAGCTCGTATGGTAACAAACTTCTGGTGAGTGACATCAATGAAAGAAATCCGACAAGCATGTTGCATGAGCTAACCTACAACTGACTCCAAAGCTGGTTCCAGCTCCAGGTTTAACTCCCATATGTTACACACGTGCTAAAACTCAGGCCTAATGAGATTGTATTAGGCTGATTCAATAGTAATTTAACAGTAACAGTAATTATTTGGTTGACAGGACATACCGAACAAAAGGTCACTACTTGTTGTTTTTGCAAACCCTGCTAATACGCAGACTACGTAAGCATTTGGACACAAATAAGAGGCTAGTACAGGCAGAGCCTCATTAGTGCTTTATCTTAAAGTGCTGATGGCTGTTCATTAACCCCCTCCAAACCTTGCTGGTCGCCCCCAGTGTCTAACTAAGGAGTTTCCCCCTTGTCTCACATGCAGTTCTTTCAATGTTGATGCAAACCTTCACAAACTGAAGCTGAGACATGGCACTTTAATGTAGTAAAATGGCACTATAATAAAATAAAGGTATTATTTTTAAGTTGAAGTGTGGTCCCCAAATACAAACTCACTGCAACACAACTGATTGCACCAGTGATTTCCAGTTAAGATTTGCACGAACGAGGTTATAAAAGAACGTGTGGACACCACAGCTTCATCAGTTCTGTCCTGGGTTATGTCTAATGCAACATGACTCCACATGGAGAGGAACAAGCAAGAACCCACACTGTGAGACTTCATGAAGATGTGAGGGGGTACAAGAGCATCAGCAGGCTACTGAGCGTAAACTGAAACACAGCTGCAGCACTGGTTAGGACGTACAGGTGAAGAGGCATCCTCCAAATTGACGCATTGAAAAACAAGACGGGTGAGTCGAGTGCTTCTGACTCAAGACAATGATTATCTGTGGAAGCTGGTGTTAGTGAGAAGGACACTGCAGGAAGTCAAGAAGAAAACCTCTGCTCTCAAAACAACACAAAACTGCAGGTTAAACTTGGAAAAGAAGCCTGATGGATGTTGGCAGCTCATTCTTTGGTCAAATGAAACCAAAATAACTGAGCTGGGATCCAATGGGGGTGCAGGATGTTTGGCGTGGACCTGGCCAGGATTACCACAGTGACTGTGTAGTGCTGACCATTAAACATGGAGGTGGGTGTAGGGATGTCACGGTGAAGAAATTTCCCCTGCGGTGATTTAGGATGGCTCAATGTGACATGCGATATCTGTCAGGACAGAGCAGCAGGCTTCAGCACCTTGTCCCAATCATTGTTTTCCTATGTATGTACACACTCAGTGTGTTCTGGTTGCTGAATCTTGAAAATGAAATGCTCTTTCATGTGTATCACAGAGGAGTTATCTCAGTTGGTTATTTTCTGTGCCGTAGTGCCGACAGTTGGATAAACATGAACATGGCGTGGTTATGGCGATTGCTTGTGATCCACTGCGGTTGGCCTGTCTATAGCGCAATATTTCAATATTGAGGTTATTGCGAAAGGCCACCGTGTGCTGATAGGTGAAGAGGAGAATACATTTGTAGATGGTGCCAATGATGTGAGTTTGTTTATCCAAATACTGAATGAAAAAATCACTCCCACCCTTCAGTCTTCCCTAACACACTGCAAAAATCACACAAAACAAGACAGAAGAGAAAAAGTGAAAGCTATGCCCTGGCCAAGTATGTCCCTGACTTGAATCCAATAGAAGACATTTGTAGGAGTTTAAAGTGGAAGGCAGAGCAACAAAACCCCTCCAGCAAAGAGCAGCTGAAAAGAAACGTCTGTGTAGAATGACAGAACATCTCTCCACAGGTTTGTGTATCATCCAGGCCCAGAGGATCTAATGTGCCATCAAAAACCAGACATATAGAATATATAAGGATAAAAGAACTGAATCTCACTTATGAAGTTGGTTCTTAAATATTTCATAATAGTTTAATAAGTCAAAAGGCTATGGATAAAACCAAACAAAATTGTAATAAATGGACAATACTTGTAAGAACTTGTGATATTGCCCAGGGGTTTATTCAGTTTTTTGGATGCTGTATATTCCTCTACTTCATCCCCAGAATTCCCACCTGCCTTCTTCATTATAGCAGTTCACCATGAGTCCTCTCCCTGCCAGACAGGCCCACTCTCCCCTTTGAAGGACATTGGTTAAATTAATTCAATAAAGGAGAGTCTATGACAGTTTACTTTGATATGATCCTCAGAGAGTGTGTGTCTGCGCGTAAAGAGAGGTCACGTGTTTGTGAATATGCTTGTGTGTGTGTGTGTGTGTGTGTGTGTGTGTACTTACATCATGGGAGTCTCTGCAGACTCCCTGTGTTGCCACCTGCCTGCAGTGATAAGCAGATGATGAAAGCCTGTGCATGCGTGTGTGTGTACCTGCCTACATGCGTGCGTGTTACCTGAGCCTGCTGTGTGTTGTTGGCTGAGGGGAGAGGGTTGGAGACCATTGGTCCAAAGATGTCCAGTTCATCGCTGATTGGTGGAGCACTGGCCAAGCTCTTTCCTCCACCTTCTGGAGCATCTATGAGAGATGTAGAGACGTATTTCCTTTAGTACAAATAACCTCAAATATAATTTGATTTAATTTAAAGACAGTGTGTGTATCTCCAAAAGTTATGACAGAATCAAAGACATTCAAGTGATAAAGCTTGAAGTTTTATTCCTTCATACACAGATTTCTCTGCACACTTAGAAAAAGTTGTATTTGTGAAAACTGTATTTTCATTTAAAATCAATATTTAAAGGTTCAAGAGCAGCTTCTAAATGGACCTTTTGAAGAGATTATTTATTATTCAATAATGAACTTTGAACATCAGCTCTAACAAAGCCAAGTCGTCCTTTACTTGCTCTGAAAAAAATGGAAATTTGAGCTTCTTTTCTATGACAACTATGCGAAATCCAAGATGAAGAAAATGAAGATTGTGTGAATTTAAAGCTCCAGAACAGCTATTAGATGGACCTCACACTGTTTTCACAACCAATATTTAACCAACAGTTAGGACATTTAATTACTTTAGTTTGATTAAAAACTATGTGAGACTTATAATAGACCAATATCTATGTATTACATACATTACAAACACTTGCCTTGTTTCAATCCAAATGTAGCAACAATCTTACCATTGTGTGAATATTAGGAGTTGGTTTATCGAGATTAACAGTTGGTGGCACTGGTTCCCCCAGTCGTGTGCAATTAAACAACTGCAGAGGAAGAGGGTGCAACTAGGTGACATCATTAAAAGAGCCACGGTCAAACCTCAAACAAAGGTAAATTAATTAGCGACGGAAATGTAGCATTAGAGTGAATGTTGTAGTCATACACTTCATGATTTATTCGCTTTATTCTGTTTCCATTGCATTTTGTTGCATTTTGCTTGTATGGAAAAAACATTTTTCCACCTCAGCCAAACATAAAAGCACATTAGCTAAATTTATCTTTAAAGGGTCTGTAAATGATCGTCACTGCCACTAGATGTCGCACTGGACCACCAACATTTCAGACCAAAAGAAACGCTTCGTCAGCTACAAATCCTGCTCCCTTCAGTTCTCAGTTCTCTGCAAAGTGTCACGAAGCCCAGTCAAAGCACCCACTCAACACACAACAAGAGGCATAACTGAATAAAGTTACTCTGTGTACAGGAGAGCCAGCAAAAAACAATCGGGCCATAACAATTAGCTCGTGCTAGAATTGACGTGATACGCTCCAGCCAGGTAGTGATAGCAATATTTGCCGAACACATTCATAATATGGTTAAAACCAAGTTAGCTAATGTTATCATGCCTATACTATAGCCAGTTACTAATGATAACAGACATGCAGCCATCAAACTATTTATGCATGGAGGAGAAGAAAAGCCAGTTCAGAGTCAAGCTGTACCCTTTAGCAGCTGGTAGGGTTTTCCTCTCTGTAAAGCCAGATGAGTATTGGCTCCATGGTCGGATTGGGAAATAAATTCAGCCACGGACTTATCTGCTGGGACCAACCGCACGATTGACACTGATGGAGCCGGTAAAAACTTTATGAATGTTTTGACAGCCCACCAGCCGACCGTGATTTGAGCTGGTAGTCTCCATGGCCTGTGTTCTGGTCTGATCTCTTTCTTTGTCTGAGGCCTTTTTTGCCAAAAACATTGTTTCTTCAGCGGAGAAAATTGTGGAAGCTCGAGTTCACCTGAACGCTGTATAATGCACTGTGCCATCTCACCTGTGGGCGGAGCCTGTGTGTTTATGAACATGGAGGGGACCAACAGTTTCATTGGAGGGACTCATGCACTCACTTGCATTAAAAGTGTCCGGACAGGGCGCCCAAACAAAGCATTACTCCACTATATCCTTACATAGAAAATAGTTGTTTGATGCTGTATTATTGTTTAAATTACAGAACTGTTACGGAAAGACTGTCCTGTGCAGACAGAGACCCATTCTCATCTGAAGGACCCCCCGTCGGTACACCATGTACACTCATCTGAGAGTAAGTGAGAGAGGCAGACAGGGGGAGGAGAGGAAGTGTGTGAAAGGAAAAAGAGAGTGAACTGGGTGTGTGTGGGAGAACAAGTGAGCAGCGGAGGTCATTTATATAACCACAGTGACGAAACATCCATAATTTAGCCCTTTTAAAGTGTGAACAAGACTGAGCTCCTTTAGCTAGACAGCAGGGTACAAGGAAAACCATTTACTGTGAGAAGTCCAGAAAGACTCCTCGACATCCTTCTAAACCACTTATTAAAACTCATTTTCAAAGAATTACTTTGACTGTGGTGTCTTTCATGCTAATTCTAACTATTGATTTTTTTGCCTTCTATCCGTCTTGTGATGCCTTCATGTCAGAGCTTGGCTTTTATTTTGACTGTTAAAAATCTCTTTGTAAATTGCTTTAAAAAAGTGCTTTAAGGATAGAGCTATGAGTTATGAGTATGATTATGAGTTAAGGCGAGAATGATAGGTGTACATACTGAAATACAACACACAGATAAGATTTCATGTGCATTAATTACCCTACCCCCCAACCCCCACTACAAAAAACTCCATTGCCATGGTAATGAGCCACAGGGAGAAAAGGGCCCATCATTCTCATCATCATCACTGCCACGGCAGGCAATGTGCCCACCAGCTTTTATTATGGGATGGAGCCACTTCTTGAGAGCGCTCTCAACTTCACCAAGGAAACAGACCAATAGTTCAGCCTGGGGGTGTGTTTTATAATCACCCTGCACCCCTTTGCCCCAAGTACACACACACACACACACACACACACACACACACACACACACACACACACACACACACACACACACACACACACACACACACACACACACACACACACACACAGGACTTCCCAGTACCTTCAATGAATACAGTGACCTCATTTAGCAGTAGAAGCTGTCACATTAAGGACTTGGCCAGCACAACAAGGGCTAAAATATCTCATTTGATTAAACCCTGGATTGATTCTAATGCAATAACCAAATACGATTTTACATGTGGAAACATTCTGTGATTATTTTGTCCCAGTGTTCAAAAATGCTGTTTCACATGTTTTCCATCCTGTCAATAATAAAAGTTCATTGGTTTTGGTCTTTGAAGTGTTCCTACAGCCATAAACCAAAAGATATGTTAATCTAACCCACTTTTTTTTCTATAATACAAATCACAACTAGGGCATGAAATGAAGCTTGCTGGCTCCCCTGCTTGTGATTCTGGGAGAGGGGATATGAGCCCAGTTGGTGACCAAAGTCATTAGCTTCCTGGTGGAAAGAGTCATTATAAAGAGCGAAGTGAAGAAATTGGACACAAAATTACCTGCTATAGGTAGAATATGTTTGTTTACAGGAGATAAAGGACCTAAGACAACGCCTCTCGCGGTGCAGTGATATGAAATGCTGAACAGAAGATATATGAGGTTATAGTCTGATGTTGGTGTTTTGATGCAACTCAAAACATTATTCATGGATTTGCAAATGGAGCCTGTGCAGCAGAAAAACAGCCTGCATTTCCACAATTTTGAACATTGAATCATTATGTAACCAGAGTGAGACTTCTGTGCAAACAAACATCAATCAACAGACAGAGATGAAGGATCGCTTGCTTTTAAGTTTATTAACACATGGATAATGGCGAAGGCTGGCAGCTGCCCTGCAGCCCCAGACCCCCAAGGAGGTCCACTGCATTTATTTTAGCTCAAATAGTGCATATTCTTAAATGTTGTATTTCATCCATATTAAACTTGGGACAGTTTTATTCCTACACAGGGGAGCTACTTGGGTTCTAGGTCTTGGGCCTCATAATGATACTGTGGACGGGAACAATGCAGCAACAGGATACATAAACAATCCACTAGGAGCCATAGGGGCCATAAGGGGGACGATAAGGGCACATTTTTGCCCCTTTAAGGTGAATCCAGCTTTGTTTATAATGTGTCCTCTCTAAACTGGCTAAATTTTTATATGCTATTTAGATGTCAAAAACATTTTCAGGTCATTTCTGTAACATCTGAAAACCTCAACAAAAGAAAAGAGGCTTAATTTGTTCTCCTCTGTCTTTGATGTTGTGGTAAATGGCTGCATTTATATGCTGCACACTCAAAGTGGCGGTGAGCTACCATGTGAGGTGCTAGCTAACCATCAGGAGCAGTTTAGGGCTCAGTGTCCAGCCTGAGGACAGTTACCTGCAGATTGAACCGCAAACCCTGTGACTAGCAGTGGATCTCCTGTTTCACCTCCTGAGTCTCAGCCACATTCTGTTTTGGCCAGCTGTGTATCATGGTCACAAAGCAAGCAACCAGTGCCTCATTGCCAACATCTGGTACAGACTGGGACAGAGGCAGCCCCGCTGCTCTGCTGTGCTGTTTCCGGGGCTACAGAGTCCAGTCTGAGTCTCAGCTGCTTCCACCTCCATCCTGTCTCCTCCTGCTCTCTGTGTCCACCTGCACCATGGTCTCATAAAACCAAGCTCACTATTTAAATCCTCTTACATCAATATTTGATGTTTCTGTTGTCAGACAACTGGACGAATTTAAAACAATGATTTTAACTGTGGGACATAAGACTACCTGTTAACTAGGCAGCAACAGTAACACCTTCACTTTGTGCAAAGGCAATCATCAAATCAGTATTTTATGATCATTAAGTTGTCAGACAAAATAAAAATAAAGCGTAAAGGTATCCTGAGGCTCTTTTTACAGTTCTACTTGTACAAGTTGGCCTGCATGTTTGAATTTTGCAGAACTCAGGAGGTACAGTGGATCTGATCGACCAATCAGAAGGTCAGTGGTTTGATCCCCGGCTCCGGGGATGCATATCTTCTGCTACTGTGTAGGTAATTATTTTTACTATTTAGCCTATATCGTTCTTCAATCTTCTATTTATCTCAAGGGCAGATGTCTCATTTCGGTAAATATAATTATCAGACGGGACTCAAGAGTGGGGCCATCGTGACATCCCTATTTCATAACTTGACTGGTGCACAGACTGAGGCAAGGCTGGTGTCATTGTTTTCCACACACAGTATGTGTTTCAAGATTTATCTACTCTGGAGATTTCAAAAAGCTCGGTTTTAAGATTAGAAAATCACAGACTTGGTGTGGACAGAGCCAAAACACATCAAAACTGTTTAAATCAAATTTAGTGAATTAGTGTGAACGTAGCATACAGTATTATGATTATTTTTGGGGTTTTTTTGTCAAATATGTTTTATTAAATAGGGGTTTTAAGATGTAAGATCATGAGAATCCAGTCTACATTTTTACACACCCTCCCCCCTCCCTTTCTGCTCAGTACGTAGTATACGACAATAAAGGTTGCGATGGGAAAGGTGAAAAGTAATAATGTTGATTACACGAGTAGAGTCCACTCTGACTTGTTTCTTAGGTACCAGATGTTATTGAATTGTGACTATTCTTCAGAGACAACCTTATTCTGTCAAGGTGAAGGATACTGGTCAATTGACCGAGCTGCAATTTAAAAGTGGCCACTTCCTTCTTCTGGGGGAGTGTTGTAGCTATAATCAGACCATAGCAGAGATGATGCTGCTGTGCTCTTTTTAATACACATGTGGAATCTGAAGTTCCCAGTACAATTAAGACAGAATCAGGTTCAGTGTGGATATCAAAAATATCAGACGATATTTTATAAATGTTTGCCTCTGCTACATTGCATTTATCACACTGTGGTATCTGGAAACATCCTGTGAAGCTTTGATTGTGAATAGTGGAGTCTGTGGATAACCTGACACTGAATGAGACAATGTAAAGAGTTCATAGAGGAAACATTAATCTCTTTAAGTCTCTCCTCCCAGGTCCCATCAGGCTTCTGCATCCCCCAGCTGGTTTTCCAATGCAGTTAGGATCGCTATCATAGAGGGGGCGGCAGACTATCTAGAGCTGAGGGTGAAGCACTTTAAAAAAAAAAAAAAAAAAAGGTAAATGGGTTCGCACACAGTCTTTCTCACTTTCTTTCTATTTTGGAGTGAAGAAGCCAGAAGCGTTCCCTCCCTGCATTATTGTTGAGAAATGTTATTGTTGTGATCTCGTCTGCTGCCAAGTCTGACTGTGAACACTGTTGCTAGAATAACACTTAAGGAGACAACATGGGGGAAGTCAATTCAGTGTATCAGAACCATTACAGGAAAGGACTGAGCTGGAAGTGAGAGGGGAGGGGGGGGGGCTCCATCAATAAAAGTTTTTGAAATTGATTCAGTAGCTCCTGAACAGATCTATTTTTGGCGAGAGGGAACATCTCTGAGGCAGCATTTATCATCAGAATCATCCAACTAAACCTGAAATAAATAAAGAAAATGTGTTTCCATGAGGCTGTCGTCAAAGAGAAGCCATCTTTACCGTATTCAATCTTTCATAAAAAGCTCATTTTTGGCAAAAGGAGAAAGTAATTCATGTGACTTCACAATATTGTTTTTAACATTAATTGAAGCACAGAGGAAGTGACAGGAACACATAGAGCAGGCTGGATGGAAGAACGCGGGGGGGGGGGGGGGGGTGGGTCAGTGCTGAAGGCATACTGCCACGTATTTGACTTATTGATTAGGTGTGAAATCTCATCCACTCACTATGGCTGCAAGCTGTGTAGCATTGCTTATTTATAGCAGGGCGTCCACTCTCACTCTTCCAGCGCTTTCTTTTGTCAGTGCAGCTAATACAATACACTACACTACAATACACTACGATACACTCCAATACAATACAATACAATAGAGCCTCGTGGGGGGGGGGGGCACAGGGTGATTGCATATTACAAATTTATGGTGAAACCCTGAGCCAACGCTGCCTTCCTCTGCTGCCGTTTTTTGCTGTTCAGGATTAAGGTCAACAAGCATGGAGCAGTATAATGTCCTGGCGGTCAGCGGGCCAAGACTCATACCACGGGCTCAAAATGTCACAGGTTTGAATCCAGCTTGTGACCTTTGTTGAATGTCATATCCTCGATGTGTTCAATCTTTCCAGCTATTCTGCTGCTGTGTTCTTCAATAAAGATGCAAGTATGCAGGAGATAAAGAACATGTGATCAGATCTGGCTCTACACTGACAGCTTGGTTATCTATAATTTTGTCCAACTGATAAGAAAAATCTATGACAGCTGTTGTGTCGCAATGAAATAGTTTTTAGGCATTCTGGGTAATTAGATCTTTTGCCTAGTTGAGGTTCTTTGCCACCACTGGGAATTTGATATCTCTAAAACCTGTGTATTCAAAACAGTCATACAGGTGTAAGTTGTCTTGCCCAAATAGATGCAACAAAACTTATAGTGAAGTCAAACAGTGTGTGATTGCAGTCACAAGGCTGAGGGAGCAGACGTTGTGCTTGGATTTTGGCTTGGTGAATTTTACGTGCTTTGGCATAAAGAAGCGAGAAATAATGCTGGCAAGATTGAAAACATAAACTGAGCGAACTAACATGGCTAGCAGGCTAACAACTGCATTTCACAAGCTGTACAATTATTCAGTGTCTGATCAAACACTCTGTCATTAACCTCTGTCATTGTCCTTACGCTCTGTGCAGCATCCCTTTGTCTCATGTTGCTTGTGTCATTCTGCAGTTATATAAAGAGTAAAGGCAATAGATTTATCCTGGTCTGATAATAACTGGAGAACCTCCTGATTTTTCACACTGAAATCCGGGACCCGTCTCACAAAATCAATTTGTGAGCAATGCTTACATACAGATTGCAAATGGTGACGGCATCCCATTTCACAAATAACTCCTGCAGGGCTCTTGCACCAGTTGCAAGTAGGGATGCCCAAGTAAATGTTGATTAAATATGTATCTGACAGTTTGAAATAACAGCTGTTAATTACTTACTCTGACAGACCTTATTTTCACGAGCTACAAGAATCAAATAAATTTTGTCTAGCCCAAATTCAAAGAATAATCTTTACAATCTTTAGTTAATGATATGATATGAATGAACATCTAACTGGGAAAGGGAGGATGTATCACTCTATTGGATTTCTTGAAACTACAGAAACACTCAGTCCACTCACAATTGTATAGTGATGTTACAAGGGTGAAGGTTCTTCCTTCACAAATGATCTTTGATGGGTACAGACACTGTTGGCTGTCGGAGAGCACTTAAACCGGGCAATAGACAAGTTTAATTTTAGTCTGTCACGAAGTTACTCACAGATTTAATGTTAATTAGCATGCTGCTGTATCTCGATGGTCAAAATGATGGTGAGCAACGGCTAAAACTGAGAAGCTGCTACGTGAATGTTTTGGACACTGTTGTCTGTGAATGATAAGTGTCTGAGGTTAGTGAATGTGTGCATTATGCCAACCTCAATGTCTGCACACGTTCACCCACAAATGTTAACTTGCATATGCGGTGAGACGCTGCACTGTGGAGCCTGGCTGTGGTAAAGGAGAGAAGCGCTGCAACATTAGCAGGCTGACGTGGATAAAACACAGAGGGTAAAGAAAGGGTTTTGATGGGGTTTATTTTACCTGATCCCAGTCCATTAAATTATACCAGAATCAGCCTCAATACTCATTCTTAGGATCAGCTTAGGTCATCACCAGTCACAATGCATGGTATTTATTAAATAAAAGCAAGAGGAATCGACCTCATGTTGCAAATTTGGTGAATGGGACCCTTGAAGTGAGGAGTTGGTGTCAGTCTGTGACCGGACCACTGACATGATTCCCTCACTCTCAATCGTGTGCATAATGTTAAAATGAAAGCACTAGGAAGAGTTTAAAACACTGACTTCACCAAAGCCATTCAAAATGCATTGTACTTTTTATGTAAGTTTATGTCTGGGGGAGACTCTGCTCTGAGATTTTCCATTACTAAGTCATTGGACTTGCTTTTTCTAAAGGCAATGAGTCAACTATTGTGTAAAATGTAGGTCCAGTTATATTTTACATTCGACAATTAACTCATATTCAAACTCCAATTTCCCCAAAGGTAGGAATGACTTTATTTCAACGTTTGGAATTTAAATCATAATTAGATATTCCGGTACAAGACTAGACTGTTGGGTGGATTTAAGTGCAGCCTGCTCACAGATATGTTAGACATGACAGTTTGAAGCCACTAATTTTACATTAACTGCCAAATGATATAATAAATCATTAGAATGTAAAAAAATGTCTCTGTGCACGACTCAAATAAAGCCTGACAGCGTTAAACTTTTTTCCTGACATTACTTAACCTGCAATTATTACAATGTCGCTCTGGAAATGTTATCAACTGAACCCTTTGAAATTACCTGCATTTATGTAGAAATTTGTCATAGAATATGGTCAGATCTTCATCTAAGTTACAAATATGAACAAACACAATCTATTTTAACTAATAACGCACAAATCATTATATTGTTCTTGTCCATATTGAAAAGATCATTCAAACATTCACAGTGTAGGCTGGAAAAAAATCTGAACCAATCAGCTAATGCAAATTGTTGATGTCATGATCTGTCTTACAGTGAAGAGTCTCTTTCAGTTTTCTGTGACTATACATTGGTCTGTAGTGAGAGTGTTGCTGAGTCATGTAATGTTATGCAGAGGTGTAATATACTATAGATTCAGCCTACACCTTTTCAGCTGATATTCTTATGCTTTATTTCTATGTGTTTTACATACGGACTGAAATAAACTGAAGTGAACTAATTGCCAGAGTCAGGAGTTATCAGACCTCTGGGGCCTGTTTCACAAACATAGTCTTTGACAGTGGCTTAGATATAATAATATAGTCAGACTTCAGACGAACGTCTAAATTCATCCATTGCACAAAGCAGTTTAGTTTCTTCACTATCTTCAGCCCGCCTGTGTTACAATGAATTCTAGGTAAATAATTTCAAAATAAAAAAAAAAAAAAGTCAAACAGATGAACCACATCCAGCCGCTCAGCTCCGTTTACCCCAGCAGAACATGTTCGTCTTTTGGAAGAGTTCAACAGCTACAAGGACGTTTTACTTGGGAAATTGCTGTTGGGTGCTACTGGTCAGCGCAGGTGTCATTGATTGTTACCATGGTAACTTTGCTCTTAGGACTGAGTTAGCCTGGGGGTAAGGTGTCTAATGTTTTTGCCTTAAAATGAATCAGTCTTTACTTTTGTGAAACAGTCTGACTAACATTAGACTGATCTATGAGCCAAATGAAGCCTGGACCCTCACCACAGACCAGTCTGAAATATCTTTGTGAAACCGGCCCCTGGAGCCCAATCACTGAAAACAGATTGGAGCTGTGGGTTAGAGCTACTTTGAAACTAAGGAGCTATTTATAAGAAAGATCTGTAGATAAACAAGGCCTTGCAAAAAACAGACCACACCAGGAATTGTTGATTTGCATAAAGCTGTAAAGGGTTAACAAGTCATTGTTTAGATATCCATGCACACTGAGACAAACTGTCTCCAAAGGCACAACACAGATTGCTAAGTGAGGTTAAAAAAAAAGAACCTCAGAGTTCTAAAGCTAAAAGCTTAAAGGAATCACTGGAGGTGGTGAACATCTCTGTTCATGAGTCTACCAAACAAGGCTTCATGATCTGGGGCTGATTTTGTGCCTCTTGTGCCCGGACACCTCAACATCATCGAAGGGAAAATGAATTCCCAACTTTATCAAGTTGTCATACAGGATTGATGTCTGGGTGTGTGTCCACCTGCTGAGACTCAGGAGAAGCTGGTGATGCAGCAGGACAATGACCCTAAATATCAAAGTAAATCTACTACAGAATGACTTCAAATGAAGAAAATCCACCTTTTGGAGTGGCCCAGTCAGAGCCCAGACTGTAATCCAGTAGAGGTGCTGTGGAATGATCTGAGGAGAGCCGCTCACACCACACATCCACAGAATATGTCGGGGCTGAAGCATGTTTTTTAAGGAAGATCGGTCTAAAAGTCCTCCTGAACATTGTGCAGATGTTCAATGGGTGTGTTCAATGAAGACACTAACGATTACAACTAATTGTGTGTATTATCTCATAATGAAGATCAGATCATATTTCATGAATAATTAAGGCAGAAAACGAGCTCATTCCATGCCCCTGTATGTGACACATTAGGCAGACATTTGTATACAGGTTGAGAAGTTATTCTATTGCCTGAGGGTTATTAAACTGTCAGATGAAAGAAGGTCAGTGATGTCTTACCCAGGCCCAGCAGGTCCACAGCTGGCTCTGTGCTTTTCTTGGGACTGACTCTGCACTCTGACTGCTGAGAAACACAAAGACAAAGAGAAGAAATTATTCAGTATAATGTCCAATTTGCCCCGGCTGGCTTCTGTGTGTTATAAAGTTCACATTACTATAGATACTGTACATGTAGCTATTAGTAAAGATTAGACCAGTCAATTACAATGTTGATATTACAATCCAATGCTGACCTTTATCAAAAGAATAGTATGCTAGGATGTTCTAATGAGAGTCCATAGTATACAATGATAATAATATTAACAATACTAATTTGTACATGTATATACACAGACAGCACAATAATAATAATAATCAATAACATATACAGTAATAATAATGATATAATATAATGTAATGATTTATAATAATGATAATCACGATGATAATTATTATATTCATGTAGCAGGGGTTGGGGAGAGGCCACACCAGAACACTGGAGGGGCAAGCAAGGGGGCCCAAGCCCGACCACCCAGCGCCCCATTCAGGGGCCCACACAGCAGACAGCTGGGGGGGGGGGGCCTAGTAAGGGCCTATCCCCGCTTTTACCCTCTTCTTCCCTTCAATCATCTGATCTGTAAACACATTTCAACTGCAGTAATGCATCTTGATGACTTTCTGTAAATTATACAGGAGTTACAAGAAGAAGCTTTTATAAGTCTCCTCCAGTGGCAGTGTGCCACAATTTACAGTTGGCAGGAAATCTGCTCCTTTACTTTACAAGAAAAAAATAGATAGACAGGTCTGTTCTATCAGCCCAAACACAGGTAACGTGTCTGGAAGGTTTCTGGAGTCCTGGAAAAGACAGGCAGCAGAAACACTTAGACTTTATAGTAAAGCAAAGGAACAGCGATGGCAAACAAATGTACAGAGTACCTCATATAAATTCTTTCTTTAAGTTAAATCAATTAGCCAAATAGACAGAAAGCCGGTGAATGACAATGTAGGTAATCGTTTAATCTTTTAATTTATATAGAGAATAAAAATACCAAATATTTGCGGGTGACATCTTTCAGTTGTTTGTCGGTGGTACATTACCTTAGTAATATTGTTTATGATAAGCAATCACGCTAATTGAGTTTTTAAATTGAATGCACAAGGGGAGAATAGGGTGGAAAAAAGAGGTGGTGCAGGAAGAAAAGGAGGGAGCAAAAAAAAAAAACAAAGCAGAATGAAAGACAGATAGGAAGAGAAATAGGGAGAGATTAAAAGTCAAAGGGTATGAGAATGATTCAGGAGAATGAAGAGGGAAGGATGGGGACAGATAGAGATTTGAGAGAAAAATGTGGTGAGGGAGAGAGAGTATAAAAGGTTAACACATAGGCCATGAGAGATCTACAACGCTGGTAACAAACCCAATTTCCCCCCCAACAAAAGATCGATGGACCACATTAGATTCAATGTCGTTCCAATCCAAAGCAATGAAAACAATTACCGTGTCCACGCCTAATCAAGAATGCATTGGCTCCGAATTGATGTGTGTTGGCACTGCAGCAAAGCTTGAACAGCAACAGCAGCAGCAGCAGCAGCAGCAGCAGCAGTGAGAATCTCAGTAGGAAAGTGGTTTGTGTACAGCAGCAGCAGCAGAGGGTTATTTGGTGCTGTGCAATCAAACTGACCAACAGTGAAGTGTAGCTGTACAGGACCAGGAATCAACGAATCACAGGCAAAATCATGTTTAAACTGAGGTTAGGGTTAAGGACAGATGGAAACAAATTCAGTGAGATGCTGGAATATCAGTCAGAGCTACTTACGCCAAGTGATCGACCATTGATAGCAAATGATTTTACAGTTTGCTTTGCTGAACAAAAAGGCTTTGAAGACGATTCTGCTTAGAGATCTCATCCTCCCTTACCATGCGCATGATCATTAGATCTTAGAAAAGTCAACAACACTAAAAGTCTGGGATGGTGGAGGAGTTTATGGCAGCAAACAGCTTAAATATGAAGACAGTGAGAAGTGCCAGGTAATAAAGGCCGCTGGGTACACCTGTATAACTGACACGATTCTAGTCTTGTCTAACTTTAGTATGATTACTACTAGACAACTAAACCGCTGGTAGACAAGCGGCTGACAAATGAAGTATAGATAAGTGAAGCATAAATGAAGCAGCTGCTGCCAATCAACAATTGAGTCTTGTGATTATTTTGGCAGATATTGCGAAATCAGTTGGAATGGTCATTTTTGCATTTAATTTTCACTGAAAATAAAAAAAAAAATGCTGATGATGTGATTTTCATTGGGACTTGTACCTGACCAGAATGTTCCCTTACATCTGGAGGATATGATTAGGCCGGGGCGTCCGTGTTGCACCACAGTACTGAAGAAAAAATAAAATAAAATTACAGCTCCTGTGATTTGGCTATTGCACTTGGCCGAATTGTGATTTTGATAATATTTAGATTAATTCTTCAGCCCCAATTAAAAATAATATCCAGATTGTATCTAGATATGATTTTAACCTGAATACATTTACACCTGGTACAAATGTGTCTCCAGTTTCCACATTGAGATCCGACTGAGATCCGATCACTCTGTCCAGCTCACATCACATACTCCTTTCATTTGTGCAGGGTCCAAAACAACAAAAAAGAAAGATAGAAGAACAGAAAAAGATGGTAGCCATCTGAAGCTGCGTTATTGTGTTTGCTTGCTGTATCCACGAATGTCTTGAACAACGTCCACAGTTGAGGACCGAGGAGGAACTGCTTCATGTGTTTGCAGGCGAGTGGCTGCCAGCTGCTACCTTTCTGGTTTGGAACAGTCACGCTTGATTACATATTTCTGCCCACGTAGCCTTTGTATGTGGATTGACAACGCTTTTACACATGTGTTCAATGTGCTGACATGTGTCCCTGAACACCTGGTGTTGGTTTGGTCGGATCACAATCCATCCTCAGTTCGTTTGGGTGCATTTACAGCCAGTACTTTCATGAGGTCAAGCCCTGTCCACCTGCAATCTGTTCAACCATAACACATTTCAATGCCATGTGTAAATGGGGTAACAGATTCTGGCTTCTCATTTTGGCAGATTACCCTCCTTAAACATCAGCTGTAAAACTTACACGAAAATTCAGCTCTGCTTTTGAGGGAAGGTTTAGTGTTGCACAGCAGTCTTGATATGGCTCCGCGGAATTTTTTTGTCACCGTGACAAGAAAAAAAAAAAAAAAAAAAGCACCATCCAATTTTTTCCTCCTGATACCAACAGCAACACAATACCTCAACTCAGAGTACCTATCCAGTAGCATGGTTTCTTTTTTCCTCAAAACTAAAATCTGTTTACCTCACTATGTAGAATTCATTTGAATTATTGTCATTATAAGCGAACATGAGGCCAGGGAACAAAACGACATGAATCATTCACCACAACTGAATCGAAGTAACTGATTCCAGTAACTGAGTCACCCACAGCACTTACTGCACTGCAGAAAAAAAACAGACGGCTTAATATACAGAACAAATACAAAACAAACTGACAGTTTAAGGAAATCAACTCTCACTGCGAGTGTTACTGATGGTTTATGTGCAAATGTGGTCAGAGAGGTACTATTACATCTAATATGAAGAATAACTCAACATCCAATATATTCGTTAAGCCCAATATTGACACTATTAGTCCTCTATTGCAGAGTCTTGCTTATTTTAACATTGTAGTTCCTTGCTGATGTTGGATTAAGACCCCAATGGTCTATATCTGTGGATGGGAAGATGTGTGATCACTTTTGTGTATTTTCAACCAAGATCTTAAATATATTCAAGTTCCAGAGTTTTCTGTTGTCACATGTTCTGGTCCAGTGTACACAGAAATTGTATCTAATGTGGATTTATCATGTAATGGCCAACAGCCATTTTGTTTAATAAGGTCAGTGTCCAGTATCTGGTGGAGACAATAGTAGAATCAAAATAAGTAAATCAAAAACTATAAACTACTTGAATATAGTAAAGATATTCACCATCAGTGTTTCTACACAACAACACAATATGTTTAACATTATGAGTCTGACTGTAATTAGTCAAACCTTAACCTGAGATTCTTCTCAGAAAAGCCCATTAACTCCATTAAGACCATTTTCAGGGAAAAAGCAACAAGAAAAAAAGTATGATATGCCTGTCCATTTGATTTCAGACATTTCAGACCATTTACAGTGTTACAAAATTGAGATTACATAGCCTTTCGATGCTACAACCCACACAGCCGCTGTGAGACACAGAAGAAAGAAATAAGAAAAACCTAAATGTCACTGTGCATAAAAAGCTTAAATCCCCAGCTCTGTGTTCACAAGGATTTAGATAGACACGCTGGCAAAATTTGTCCCGAAACACTGACAGACAAGTTGGGTTTTCCTGCCCACAAACTAGTTATGGACATCCCTTGTAATTAGTTATCCAGGAGGACACCGAGTGATGCAGCTGACAGATGGCCAGCGACAGACTGTGATTGGGTGTCAGGGTCTGTTGTGTTTGAAGAGAAAGAATGGGGAGGCCAGCAATCAATAACCAGCCCACCAGGTGAATAGAGTCTTTGGCGATGACGGCGATGCTGGCTCGAGTTAAACCACAGAGCAAACCAAACCCTCTGAGGACGGCTGTCACATCAGCTTTCTGTCAAAGACACGGCAGACAAAGCCATCAGCTGATGGCTGTTACACTGTTATACTGTCTGCGTGGGGGTAAAGTTCCTCCCTGATGTACTCAACAGCTTCTGCTGACGAGTGACAGTGACGTACTGTTGAGCTCCAGCTATCTCCTTTTACCATACAAGGTCTATTAAAGGTCCCATATAGTATAAAGGTAGATGTCCATGTGTTGCTTGATTATACAGCAGGTCTAGGTTCTATATCAGAGCCTCCTCTCTTCTGATTGGCTCACTGACCTGTTGTTACTAGAGCTCCAGAGAGAAGCCTGAGAGAGGAGATGTAAAACTACACTGAGATGGTTTTTGGTTCTTAAAACCACAAATACATCTTCTTATAGATTAACACTTCAAATAAAACACAGGAAAACTGTAAAATATGGAGCTTTAATGTGGGCTTCCTACATGTTAACTTGTTGTCTTGACAAATGCAGGTCCATTTACATTCCCACTGCAGTTATTTAATTATGCAATGACGTAGATATTAATTCCAGTATTAGCTACTTTGCTGTTTTTTCATTCCACATTAAGCTACTATCAATGAAACTCAACAAATTTTGTAAGTGTTTCACAATAACAGCCCATCAGGAGAGGAAGTGATTATGCTGCTGAAAAGCTTTAAATGTGAAGCATTTGTGCAGGACATTTTCAGTTTATTAACATCGAACCAAAAAAACAGCAAATGTAGCAGAGATTGGATTTAATTAGTGATGAACAACAGTGCTACAAAATAAGCTCAAAGTCTACTTACTAGCTTTCTCTGAGCTATGACCAAAACAGGTCACATCATTAGGTGTGCTTCCATTAACCTGCTTAATGTGCAATTTGAAATTGCGAACTTAAAAACAAGAAATGGAAACACCTAAATTAAAAAAAAAAAAAAGAAAAGAAAAGAAATGTATACGTTTGCATGTGGTGTTTCTTCAGACTATTCGACAAAGCAATATTTCACAAAATTGAAATGGAAACACTTTTTTTGCATTCAAGTGTTGGCGCCTGCCGTATCAGGCCCCAAGGAGCCAATCGAGAGGCAGACTGCTGGAAATCCGTCGTCACATTTAATTGGAATGATATTGAGAGATGAGAAACCAGAGCTTGAATCGCAGAACATAAACACAGACCATTTGCGATTGTGTTTTGAATTGCTTCTATTTTGTGCAAAACTGGACAGTCAAAGTCAGTGTGATCAACATTCAACACGTAAACACAGATGAAACTTGAGTGAGTTCCATTTGCTGATGAGAAGCATGATATCTGGTTGAAAACATTTAGTATCTGGACTTTAAGTGGAGGTCCGATTGTCCCACTGAGACAACAACACTTCCTGCACAGATGTTTCACATTAATAGCCTTCCATCAGCTCAAAGGGCATAATCCCAAGGTCAAGAATGAACATCTGTGCTCAGATAAGAGCAATACTTATACTTATTGAAAAGACCTTTTACCTATAAGGTTGTGACCAGAGTTGATCACTCAAGTTGTCCAAACAGAGTTCAAGGTGACGAATCTTCAACAAATAATGTCACAAGAATGATTTGAAATTATTTTGAAATGTTTTTTAATTTATGCCGACAGACAAACAGCAGGGGACACACAAGGAAAAGAATTAATCAAGACAGGGAGCAAGCTGCCAGAAATGGTAATACTGTATATAAATATTCATTGAGTACATGCAACTGGACCCGAGATCCCTCGGGTACCTGTGGCATCCTAATTACATCAAAGCATGAGATGATGCTATTATAAAAAGTGCTTGATGAGACGATAAGCAGTAGTTTGAAAGCAGGCAGCAGCTTGTGTATCTGGCATTTATGGTCCTGCATGTGGTTTATATTAGGTGGACAGTTTGAGCTGACATCTCTAAAGGGAAACAGCAGACTGAACATGCACACAGTGGCATGAGATTTACTTCTGTGGATTTCTATCACCTGCACAACAGGTCAAACAATGTAGCGGAGAGAAAATAGGAAGCTGCTGCCAAGGCGGCTGAATAACAATAAAATAATGAGCACATAATATGGTTTTCATTGTGAGACTCAAAGGGCAGGTTACACACACAGGAATTTCCCCGAGCTCAGTCTGAAACGAAGGATGATTTTCAACAGATAGTGCCGATGGCTTTGGCACAAAACACAAACTTTAATCCAAAAACATTATCAGCAGCTCTCAGAACGTAAATCAGTTGAAACCTTCCAAGTACAGTGCTTGAAAAATGTTGAATAAAATATTTGTAAGTCACAACAGCAACCCTCATGTACCTACGTCACAAAAGGCAAGAGAGCTGTTGGACATATTGATTGTTTCTTATCTTTCCACAGATCTGCACTTTGTTGTTCAAGGCTGAATTTTAAACCCTGTACAGAGCTATTGAGTCTTGTTTTACCGGTTGCAAAATATCTCTAAAATCAAACCATTTTTTTCTGCTGCTGAAAAGGTTTTTAAGATTTCATTTCATCTCATCTTGATTATTGCATTCAGCACTTAGTGAAAAAAAAAAACACTTTTGCTCGGACTAGAAAGAGACTACTTTACCCCTTACATTTATTGTCTTGCAATTGCCTCAGCACATAATTTTCACGGGTGAGGCATTAAATGGATTTGCTCCAAGCAATATTTCTGACCTACTAAGCCCATTTGTACCAGGGCGCAGACTTGGGTCAGCAGAAAAACTTTTCTAGGTTTAGATTTGTTACCGAAGATGACTGTGCATTTGCTGCCTTGGCACCTAAACTGTCGGCCATTCACAGTCTGCTTCACTGCTTTTGTCTTTGCCAGGAAAATGTCAAATATAATAATATATAAAATAAAATAAATAAGACTAAGACTGACCTCACTGACTTATTGGATTTCCCTAACGCAATTTTTTAATTTATCATTTAGCTCATTTGATCTGGTTCTACTTTTCATTATATAATTTTATTGCTGTATCTTGTGCTCTTTGTTGAACCACTTTGTAACCATGGAAAGAAAAGTATAAATAAAGTATTGTTAGTATTATTATTTTTTAATTATTGTATGTGTATTATTTGAATATGAATTGGGGCGTCACAGTGGCACTGTATCATAAAGATGATCTTATTGGTTCTGGTTGTGCTACAATAAGCAAATATGAGCTCCAGCGTAAGTAGAAAAAAAAGGCCACTCTCTTCCTTGGAAAATGCAAGAAAATAACAACCAAGATTTAGTGTTTCTTTTCCAGTTGGCTGGTTAATAGTCAACTCTTATTTTGGACTTTCCAAAATTGCTCAGTGTATTGGGGCCTTACAGGACTTACATGTATTGTAAATCGTCCCCAATTTTGTTGCATGTCACCCCCCTCTCAATCACATTTCATGGTAAATGGTAAATGGTTTGCACCCTCAAAGCACTTCTCTAACCACTGAAAGCGCTTTACAATGGAAGCCACATTCACCCATTCACTCACACATTCATACTGCACTTTTTCCAACACATATAGCTCTGTCCTACCATACACAAACATCCACACACCGATTACACACGAGGGTCAATTTGGGGTTCAGTATCTTGCCCAAGGACTCTTCAACGTGTGGACAGGAGGAGCTGGGAATCGAACCACCGACCCACTCTAAGTCCTGAGCAGCTGTCCCATTTCATTTGACTCTCTCAACAGCTTCATTGCAGGTATGCTGGTATGGGCCTACAAAAACATCATTCAAACTCACACTACACCTGTACCCCACCAAATTACACAAATCTATATAAACAAACACCTGCAGCTCCCGCCCTTTACAAAAGAGGCTGGCCGCCCACTGAGACTGTACTCAACAGGCTTATGCAAGACAACATTCAACAGTCCTCCTTCACACGCACGAGAGGCAGATGAAACAAGCGTCTTATCCTCAGAGAAGAGGCAGAACGAGGTGGTGGAACAAACAAAGAGCCAACAACACTAAAAGAGGGACAGGAAAACAAATAGTGTGGAAGGAGACAAGCAGGAGATGAAGGCTGCAAATTGGTTAGCGGGGAGAGTAAGAGGGAGGGAGGGAGGGAGAAATACAGAGGACAAACACAAGAGGGATGGGAAACAGAGGACGAATAGGAGAATGAGAATAAACATGACGATGATCGAAGGAGGCATGAGACAGACAGCTGCAGACAGTGCAGCTGACAAGGAAGTCTACAACAGAGGCACTGGTAGCAGAAGCTACTGCAGCAGCAGTAGAAGCAGGAGTAGGTATACATTAAATTCTTAGATAGTTTTATCTACCTCTCAAATCTTCTATTTAACTCAAATACAGAGAGAAGGAGGTTTGTACTACAGACAGGCCTCACTACAACAACAGAAACACACTACATACATTCAGTTGTGGATACTTTGACCTTTTGTCTGTCCATATCATCCAACTGTAAATGAAACAAAACACTTCCTGAAGGCTTTTAATGTGACATACTTATTCAGGAAGTGTGATGAAATGAAAAACTCAAACATACTTGCAGTTGTTTCACATTAAAAGCCCGAGTCGGAAGGTTAAGTTTGATTTTTTTGATCCAGTTTATTTGTCTTTTTCACAGTAAAAGTCTACCAGGAAAGGGAGGCATTAAGCCCTTCCAGCTGTTGGAAGACTTTTAATGTGAAATAATAATTTAATATTCAAGAAACACTTTATTTGTCCCCAGAGGGTGATTTAAAAGGCACACAGAGAAGTGTACTAAAATGATTCTTCACCATTACAAAGGCATTGACACAAAAACACAACCAGTGCAAGAAAAGACAAAATGTACACATTAAACCAATGACATGAAGAACATCAGTGCAGTATGTCTGAACAGGAAGTTTCAGTGGCTTAAAGCAGAAGCAAATTGATTTATTTAGTAACTAAGAAAAGCATGACGAAGCAACCTTAACTCAAAGTCCATTTATTGTGTTTTTTTCTGAGCTTTAACTAAAACTGGTCACAGCATCGACTGTGAAGAGGTCAAAGATCATCAACTAGAGACAGTGGACAGCCACAGGAAGATCAGATCAGCTTTCACCCATATACAAACACCTGTGATTATATGGCTGTCAATTATTTTTTAATTAATTCCAATCACTTTAAAGTGACAATAGATGACTTTTTAGTTTTAACTTATTATGAAGTAAATGTTGATTGCACAATGTGATGGCTACAGAAAAATGACACCATCTGTCTTCAGATCAGTTCCCTAAAAGCCTCGCTTTCACTCTGCAATTCTTTCTGCCACAGGATACAAGATTGAATTACGTATGCCACTGTGCAACCAAAACAGAAAGAGGATAGCACTTCTTTTTTCCTCGGTAGCTCTCGGTAGGTAGCTTTTCCTAGATAGTGACTGTCAGCCAATCGAACAATCAGAGTAAGGAAAGGTTACACGGCAAAAGAAATGTCCTGAGGAGGCAAAGACGGCAAAGAGGGAGAGCGACAGAAACCGAGGGAAAACAAGAGTGAACCTCGGAGAGACATTCACTTGATGGAGACGCACTGATGCAGCAGCTTACCAGGCTTTGTCACTATTAGCGGTTCAAAGAGGGTTCAAGACCCATCTAACCAGGTCTTTAATGCTGTTTTCACTCCTGCGCTTTTCAGTCCATTTAAGTCGAACCCTGGTTCATTTTCCCCCTTGGTATGATTGGTTTGGGCAGGTGTGAAAACAGTAATTGCACTCGGGTGTGGACCAAAACAATCGCGTCAAGACCCTTTCGAGGAGGTGGTCTTGTTCCGGTCCCAAACGCACACTGGAGCGGTTCCTTTTTGGTGTGAAAGAGTTCTGAACTGGATCCGACCCCACTAACAGGTGAACTCACAAGTTTGAGCTCGACGCTTCCCGTAACCTTCCTATGTTTACTTTCCTGCTCCAGCCAGACAGTCTGACCAATAAGAGGAGTGAACGTTCTCACGTGGTTTGTAAGGATGCATTTTGGTTCATTTTAATTCTTCTCTGTGTGAAAGCAAATCGAACCAAGGGGAAAATGCTAAGTTTACAAAGTCTCCAACTGAATCGGACCAGAGCAAACCAACTGTAGGTGTGAAAACGCCCTCAGTCTGCCTTCATCACAACACTGAGATCGGGGTTTGCAGTTCAAATTGTGATCCTTATGGTTGTTTCTTGCTTTGGACAGTAGCCAGGCTGATAGCTGTAACCATGTTGCTAACACTGCCGCTAGCAGCCAGAAACAAACTATTCATTGTTGGTTTGATAATCTAAGCAAATAAAACATTTCCTGGTGGTGACCTTTCTAAAATAAGCTGTGTTGAAATTAATTACATTCTTCTTTATGACAGCAGCGCCAACACTGATACCACTTGGAAACACTAAGGGGAAAAGTTTCCTGTTGCCTCTTAAAATTTAATTCAGTGTTAAGGTATTGTGACTGTAGCAGCACTTCCTGCACATGTCAAAATAAAAGCCTTCCAGCAGCTCAAATGAGTAATCCCAATGTCAAGAATGACCTTGCTGAAATGAGGATGTTAAAAGAGAAACTCCAGACTCTGTGGTGAGTCTGACAGAGTAGTGACTATTATTTGAGACTTGATCTTGGCTTTGTTTGACAAGTATCGACAGGTGTGGTGGCTGCAGTGCTGACAGCAGTAGAACAGTGGTGTTAGGAGCAGCAGCAGTACACTGGTAGTTGCAGTAGCGCTGCAGGGTGTAGATTGTCTTCCTGTACCTGACAGCTGCCTTATTAACACTATAAAAGAGAATAATAAAACTGCCACTGGCTGATGAGTCAATGATGCCAAAGACAAGCAGTCGCAGTGGAGGGAGGAGGAAGAAGGAAGAGGAGAGGAGGAGAGGGAAGATGAGGGGGTCAATTGGTGAGTGGGGACAGTGAAAACAGAGGAGAGCAAGGGCCAATTAGGAGGATTAGGGACAGTGATGAATGTGGAGTGAGGGAGAGGCAGAGATGTTGGCAGGAAAGACGAAGAGGAAAGGAAGCTGGGAAGGAGGAGAGGAAGAGGAGGTGGACAGAACAACAAGAAGGCAACATAAATGAGAGGAGGAGAGGATGACGAAGGGAAGGACGGGGAGGGAGGACGAAGACGACATGATGAGTGATGATGAAGAAAGAAATGGAAGATGAGAAACAAAGGATGAACTGAGGAGATGACAAGAGGAGAAAGATAACAAGACACAGTGAAGAGAGGAGGAGACAGTGGGCAGGAGGCCAAATGTGTGTGTGTGTGTGTGTGTGTGTGTGTGTGTGTGTGTGTGTCCAAGTGCCAAAAGTGTGTGGGTGCATGGAGAGAGGAGAAGTGTGTTAAAAATGCATTATCAATACAGACTGAGACATCCATATCATAAAGTCGGCAGCCCCCCCATCTCTACTTGGAAGCATACAACAAAGTCGTTGTGTGTGTGTGTGTGTGTGTGTGTGTGTGTGTGTGTGTCTGTGTGTGTGTCAGGCGCCGCAGTAAGTCAGAGGCTGTTAAGTGTGCTGGGCTGCTGCAGTTCTGCACCATTCAACACGATCTGTCACTCAGCTGGTGGCACTGACAAACACACACACACACACACACACACACACACACACACACACACACCCACACACACACACACACACCCACACACACACGCACACACACACACACACACACACACACACACACACACACACACACACACTACAATCTAAAAGGTTTTGTCACAGAGAGGAGATCTTAAGCTGCCACACGCAAGCATCCCTTCCACCCAGTTACATTCATCTGACAGTCATGGAGAACCCATTGCATTTTAACACACACACACACACACACACACACACACACAAAGAGAGAAACTGAGAGAGAAACATCAAGACAAACACAAACAGGTAAAAAAGACACTCTCATACAAGATACAACAAACACACAAATTCAAGTAATGCATGCAAAAGTACACAAACACACACAACATAAACTCTCAAACACTGGCAATAAACACACACACACACATTGCAAATATATGCACACACTCCTGAGTGTTTGAGGAAGGTCACGGTTTGGTCTGACGGCTGAAGCGTGACGGCACTGTTCAGGGAAAGAATACCTAATCAAATCAAAACACACACATACACACAGACAAACACACACACACACACCAATTTAAAGCGGGTATTTTCAGGTATTTTGTGAAGTGAATCTTATTTGTCGCTAAACAGCAGAGCTTTCAGAGCTGTGTTTTTGAGAAAGTGGCAGCCAGAATTTGTTTGTTGGATTTAGAGAACACACACACACACACACACACACACACACACACACACACACACACACACACACACACACACACACACACACACACACACACACACATACACACACACACAAAACAGATGCTTCAACTCGGGGAACACACATCGACTGTTGCCAGCTGGTCTTGAGGAGCACACATGACAAACCGGATTTGATGTGCGCGCAACTCTCAAAGACACACTCTCACACACACATCTGGATGTGGGAAAAGCACGTGCAACAAACTGGATTAGCATGCTGGAGCTAACATGGAACAGTGGGCCAATGATCTACCGGGGACGCAGTTTTCAGTTGTTTTTTTTCCCCCCTCTAGAGAGGACGGGCGTGTGAGTGTGTGTCTGTGAGGGGGTTCTGTAGTTTAGTCATGCTGCGTTTCGCTTGTCTCTTCCCACACACCCTCTCATGTCCTGCTCCAACAGCAGAAGACGCAGGGTTGGACCTCATGTTGTTGCTATGAAACTCATCTCCACCACTTTGCATAAAGTAATTGAATTTATGGTGTTTTACATGAGGTGTCCAGACGTTACTGCACCGGTGGCTTCAACAACAGACACAGATCTCTGGTGTTGTGTGTGGGTGTGTCCATGTCCACCACTGACCGTGATGTAGTTCATAGCAGAGTTTATTTTCTGCAGTAATCTAAAAGCCAATGTAAAAATTCCGGTGGCTTTTTTTTTTTTTTTTCCAAGAGAACCAGTGTGATGCTAACTTTTGGGTCGGGACAAAAATACGTCATTCCCTCAGCACTTGATGTAGCATAAACCCAGAGTCTCTATGTGGTGACATCATGATCTCAGTTGCAAATATCAAACATCTTTAAAAAAAAAAAAAAGAAAAAGAAAAAGAAAAGAGAACAAGTGGCAGGTACTGAATCTGACGACTTTAGATGAGATTAGAATCTTTACCTATAACACAGTGTGTGATTTTACCTGCAGACCTGGTCCAACCCTCATCATATTCAGAATCAGTTCTAATGCAGGTCCCGTCTTTACAGAGACAAAAACTCTTCGACTTGCTCCCAGCTGCCGTAGCTTCTCTTTCAACCGAAAACAATACTGATGTGACAGATACACATTCATTCAGTCTGATTATCAAGCTGCTGAAATATTGATTCATTTGATGATGATGATATCGACATATAATAAAACAGCTAGACGGAGCATCTTTAGCATGATAAAGTACAGCTCGCCCGTCTCCTGCAGTATTTACTGATCACTGTCAAAATAAATAGGTTATGGACCATCTCCTTCAGCAGGGCCTTGACGTAAATCTGTGATTGACAATAAATCTGTTGCATGATATATTTTGCAAATCCCCAAGCTGTGCAAATGCCAACCAGCTCAGCAGACATGCCTCACTCTGTGTGGAGAGGTAAGCTGGGATGTAACAGCCTCAGTGGCATATAGGCTCTGCTGCACCACAGTGGGGGAGATGTGCTTGTGTTTGTGTGGTTGGTGTGTGTATTATCTCATCTGTGCATTTACAGTGTGGGAGGGTGGATGTGTGTGTGTCTTGGGTGCGGGTGTTTTCTTGGGAAACAGACCTGATTCTCTTCCTCCAGCAGTGCAAATCCAGCTTATTGATTAGCCTCCTTGTGGCTACACTATCGATCCTTTGACTGCCGGACCTCAGAGTGCAGCGCCTTCTATGTGTGTGGTATGTGTGTGTGTGTGTGTGTGTGTGTGTGTCACGTTATTAGTCACAGAGTGCTGCTCCTTTGGCTGCCCTTCACACCATCCAGTCAAACTAACTCCAATCGACCACAGATATGCTGCTGCTGCTGAGTGTGCGTGTGTGTGTGTGTGTGTGTGTGTATATGTGTGACATCCAATCTCGGGAACCTGTCATAGCCCAACTCAGTCCAGATGTACAGAGCACCTAGCGATAACACACTCCCCAAATCCCTGCACTGAATGAACAAAGACACACACAAATGCATCTACACATACGCACATATGCACGTGCACGCACACACACACACATTAACACATACACTCCTTCATTTCTATATCCAACAAAGGCGAGCGCCAGTTTTTTCCATGAAGGAAAAGCAGCCTCTTGTTCTCTTTGATAATTTATTCATGGGCTGAAAGAAAAAGACAACATACGCCGGCAGTCTAATGGGACGACAGCGATTTAGTTTATAGCGAGAGCGACAAACACAGAGAGAGCTGGAAAGAGAGAGGAGGAGAAAGACAGAGGGAGGGACAAATGAAGGAGAGATGAAGATGAATGGAGGTGAGGAGAGAATGGAAACGACTGGAGAGATAATGGAGTCACTGCTTGCCTAAAAAGCATTGTGTGTTTTTTGAGTAGTGCGCGGGTGCGGAGTACACTGTGTCCTTTCTCCTTACGTTCTCTTATCTCTCTCTCTCATGTTTTCACCACATTTATGACTGTGTAGGTGATAAATACGTCTTTTAACTTAAATGTCTTTCCTAATCTTAAATCCATGTGGCAGGTGTTTCCTGACAAAAATCCTCCCTGGCAAAGTGATTTTATTAGTTTGTTTGAAACAAAAAGTGACTTAAAGTTCAATCAGTGTTTATTTAGTGAGTGCTTGGAGAATCATATCATCATACATATCTACGATTATTTCAAACTTTTACCTTGATTACAATTAATGAAACTCGCCATGTATTCTTCATATTCAGCACCTCACACCTTTGATTGCAACCCCTGTTGCATTCACCCCTGTCTGGTAGTCGTGAATGATAAGACCCAATCAGGAGGCGAGGCGGGTGTGTGTGTGTGTGTCATTGTTTCCAAAGGTCTCCATTTTAGGGGCTCGAAAACTCCGAAATAGTGTGTGGTCGCCAGGAGTAAACGTTAGTGTGGACGAAGCTTTAGGGTTCAGTTTCATCCATATCACCAGCTTCACTTTGAGTGAACGTGGACTAATGTTACTTGGACTTTAAGCCACTCTCCAGTCAACTTTGTATCACCTTCATCCTGGGTGAAGAATATTCTATATTACTTATTTATTTGCTTATTTATTTATTATCTACTACTCTGTATTTTAAATCCTATCAAGTCAGATGATCCCCTCTGATATAGAGTTTTCTCTATGACCACAGCTGGTAAATATTTTACTCCCATTTAGTTTAAGATGGCTGAGCAGAAAAGTCAATGCTTCTAGTTCATGTTTCATTTAAATGCCCAACATATCCCTGAGTTCCCCCTGTCAATTAATAGACACATCATCCTGTCTGCCCTTCACCTGAAAATATAAAAAGGTATTCATTTAGTCTGAGAGGACGTAATTTGAGTCTCCAAATACTGTTCAAACAACAAGGCCATGAAAAAGGCCACTTTTGAAAATAATGAGTGTTGGCACTAAATATTACTAACCTTGCACAAAACCATCAGTGTCAGCCTCAAAAAACACCTGTATCTATCACTACTCCACAAGACTATTAAAGCACATTGAGTCCATATGGAGCTCAGGTTAGTCACAAGCATGGTCAAGAATCAAGTAATAAAATGCTCTATGGTGTAAGGCGTATTAACTGCTATAAAAAAAAGGCAGAAAAACAACATTCACATTCATGTAGGAGCAGACATGCACATGCTTTGTGTGTTTGGAAAGTTCACAGATGCAGAGTTGGGATCAGGGTCTATACAGAACTCAGCGCCTGTGGAAAACATGAAGAGCTAAAAAAAAAAAAAAACAACGTTTCACCACAAACTGACCGAGATGATGACTAGCATCGAGAGTGTCCCCTCGAGATCTGGATCATATACTGCTTTGACAACGATTAGATTTTTTTGTAAGTTATTTTTTGGGGAGTTTTTGCCTTTATTCATATAGGGACAGTGAGAGAGTGACAGGAAAGTTGGGGAGAGAGAGGGGATGACACGCAGCAAAGGGCCATGGGTCGGACTCAGACCCATGACCGCTGCGGTGAGGACTGTGCCTAAGTGGTACGCGCTCCACCAGTTGAGCCACACAAAGATTAGATTTTGAGAGCAAGATGAAAAGAGGGCTCAGTTTGAATGAAAGCATCCGCAGAGTCACAAAATGTTCATCAATAACGTAACATCTGCAAAACTTTCACTGATAATGCTGTTCAATTGTTTTCTCTACAATATCTGATCGTACCAACTACAGCATGATTAATGTTTCTTATTGGTTATATTTAGACAAACCAAAGCACTTAAAGTTAAGGTTAGCAAAAAGATCATGGTCGTGGTTTAATTAATGCTGCGCAATTAACCAAAAAAGTATCAAAACTTTAGAACCTCTCAGTGACTTAATCTTGCTCGTTGTCTGGTTAATTTGGTTCATACTTTCCCCAATATGGATGTTGATGAACTGTCCCCTTAATGTACCTCTGCTGCCACACAACTAACATTAGTCTGTGTTCACTCAAAGTGAAGCTGGCGATATGCATGACACAAGTGCAAACACCGAGCCTCAGGTTACATCCACACGAAAACATTTTAGTTTTAAAACGCATCACTCTTGGTACGGTTACGCCTGGCATCCACACTACCCCAGAGTTTTTTCGAGCTCCTAAAACTGAGATTTTGGAAACACTGCTGGACCCTTTATAGTTTGAAAACCATGTGGTTGTGTTGTAGTCTGAACGGACAGAAACTGAGACTTTTGGAAACAATGACACAGACACCGGCCTCGCCTCCTTATCGGGTCTTATCAATCACAACTACCAGACAGTGGTGAATGTAACAAATAGCGAAGGTAACACCGCCGATTTGTTTAACCACTTGCAAAACAATCATATTGCTGAATATGAGGAGTGCATGGCTCAAAGAGGAGAGAGACTGATAAGCACCAAAGTAATCGTTCATTAATTGTAATCAAGGGAAAAGTTTGAAATAAAGTTTGATTTCACATCATATCACCCAGCCCTTGGTTTATACTGAAGACGTCAGTGCTGACATGACACATGAGACGTGACACTTTTCCAATAGCTGTCCAAAACTACATCTAGTTTACATGAATCCAGAACATATTAAAAGGTTAAGGTTTTAACCTATCAAGTCTTAACCTATCAACACACGTTAATCCTGGTCTTTGGTTCAAAGTCTGGTAATTTGTACTCTCTCCATCACCCCTGACTTCCATGTGATGCAACAACGTACTGAACTAGTGAAAAACATTGTTGTTGCCAGTGACTAAAGTCCAGGCAGCAATTACGTTTCTTTCAAAATGTATATGGCAAAAGTTTTTATTTGTACATATACATCATTTGTAGAAGACATGGTTGAAGTAACAGAGTGAAAAGTTAGGCGCACTGAGAGGATGTCAATATCAAACCACTGCACCTTCACACCAACGTGCTACAGATGTTCCTTGGTCACCTGGCAGGTCCAGTACAGAGAGGGGGGATTATATTTCTTATCCTGTAAAAACCTGGATTACAGTCAATGTCGATGTTTATTTACATTCTCGTTTCCTGCCATATCTGTGCAAAGCAACTATGGAATGCCTAAGGTTAAGCAAAGACTGGTTATGCCGAGTGAAATTACATTTGAGGTATGGTTAGCGCTTTGGGCTAATGGCTAATATGGTTAAGAGAAAGGCAAACATTAACCGCAGGTCTGTGATTTGGTGCAAAATCGGGTCTCCTAAATTAACTTCTACATGAACTCTCTCCACCTCTGTGATCTCAAGACCCACACCCTTTCTTTCCGTTAGATGAATCTCCCTGCTCCTACGAACAAAGCACATACATGTGATATTCAAGCAGTACATCATCTATCCTAATCTAAAAACAGCTTATGTAAGCAGCCGGCACAGGATCCATCCCAATCTCTCACCATCTGAATTATTGATTCGTTCATATCTCACCTCTATGTCATGTGTCCTAATATATCTCTATCTTTTTAAATCTTTGACTCCCCTTCAGTCCTACTGCTTCTTATCTGGTGGAGGCTAATGTCCTACTGTGGTCAATAATAACAGATCTGACATGGACCAGACCACCATAGGAGGAGCATTGTTAAGATGAATGTACAAGTGAAACTACTGTTCGGGGACTGATATGCTGAGGTACAGCATGCAAGTTTCAATCACTATCACACCAGACTGATGTGCCGTGAAGGGATAACACTGCCTAACATCTGCTTGAACACCTGCATTATGGTGGCTTAGGGGAAAAATCTACACTTTACTGGTCTTGATTAAGGAAGGAAAGAAGACAGCATCAATTATAAAATCAACATGCTTCAGCAAATACGGCCTTATTAAGAGAAATGTGCTGTCTAGTTCTGCTGATAAGTAAACCTGTGCTGTGTATTTAACTTGGTCAGTGTGTTTAAGATTTAGTGGAAAGTTGGATGTTAACATAAAATTGTGGCCCTATATATCGAGATATTAGATGCAAAACTTTTTATTAGCTGATATCACAAACTGTAGCGCACTTAGGTCCTGGTTATAATCTATCAGAACTAGGCCGTACAACAGGCTGTTCCAAAGAACTTTGGAAATCCAAAGTGTTTTTACTTGATCCAAACAGCCTCACTGGAAGGTGGAGTGAAAAGCCAGTCATCATAGAGAGGGGGGAGACTCAATACTATAATGTCACAGCCAGTGTTCACATAAATAGTGCCTGAAATAGTTGCGTAACAAATGAAAAAAGAGAGTTTAAACCCTGGCTTCTTTCTCACCGCCACAAAAATGTGACGTGGTGTGATGTTGTTCAATAGATGTAGTACTTATTAATTAAACCAAGGTCTCCCACTTCACTGAAGCTTTAGTGATGTCCCTCACTTTTAAGCCGCTTTGGATAAAAGTGTCTGCCAAATGAGTAAATGTAAATGAATTTAGGATCATAGGTCTCTGAGAGTTACAGCGGCCCACTACTGCAAAATTATTGCTGCTGCTACAATGTCATGAAGTCGCAATTACAGTGACTGTATACTGGTTCTCTTTGTTTGACTGTCTTTCAGGGTGTGCATGAGAGCCTGCAGTGTGCATGGTCTGGGACTGGACTCACTTCACTGAGGTGTAGTGCTGCCAGAGTGCACCAGAATAACGCTACACCACTTTTTTTCTGTAAAAGTGAGGGAACATCATCTTCACAGTTTGCATAATCCTGTTAAAATTCATACTTCAAGATCCAATCACCAATAAAGCGTATGTCATGCTAGTGAGCCAATAAAAACCAATGGAATGGGGGCGTCGAGTGGTGCAGTGGGTTGAGCAGGCGCCCCATATGTAGAGGCTACAGTCCTCGCTGCAGTCTGCCCCGGTTCGAATCCCTCATCGCATGTCATTCCCCCTCTCTCTGCCTCCTCATTTCCTGTCTCTCTCTACTGTGCTATCCAATAAAGCCATAAAAAGCCCAAAAAAATATACTTTAAAAAAAACAATGGAATGGTCAAAGTTGTCTTATTGACATTTAAGGTGTATTGATTGACGTCAATGTATGTCATGTGTTGAGTAACATGCAAGAAAACATTCCACCTTAAAAGTTGCCGGTAGCTGTTGTAGCCTGTGAGTGGCACAGTGAATTAAATTTATTTTTCTAGCTGTCATCAACTAGTAAAGATGAAAAGGCAGCTAAACACCCTGTCATTCCTCATTCACTCCTCTGACGGTTTCTTTGTTTGTGATGCATTTGCAAAGAAACATGACGAAGCCAGCCTTTTAACCTTGGACAGTTCGTGCTGCAGCCACAGTGTCTGCTCGAGATGAAAGTTTGATGTAATATTCTCAAAATATGAAACTATTCATGAAGTCAGTCCAACATTTGATTGAGTGATCAGCTATAGTTGACTAAACTTGCCACCACAGGAACAGTGGTTACATAACCAAATTCGACAATTCACTAATAATTCAAGCACATACACATCCAAAATTAAAAGGTAATCAAAACAGAAATGGATGGGCAATCAAAACTCAAATAACCCCTTACCAAAACATTTTCTGAATTGAAAGTCTTGAGGAAGAAGCAACTGAGTGCAACAGCAACATTCATTTTAAAATTATTTCATTAGAGCAAATGGCATGCTATAAATAACACCTCATCAATTCCACACAGTCATACAAATTCACTAAATGGGAAGTACATATGACAAAGAAAACACAAACTAGGCTGAATGTCCCAGAGGACATGAACAGTTAAATGTTTTTATTAATACTTTGTGCTGTTGCGTCTTCAGACAACTGGGCACAGTACAATAAAGGGAGTAAAAAGTCAAGGTGGAAGGCAGACATCTGAATAGCACTAAGTAAACTTCAGATTAACTTTACACGACCCAATCCATCTTAAATTTACTCTTCACTAGGCATGCTAGTTATTAGCTGTTTTTTTCCACATTTCACTCTGGGCAGCGCTACATCTTCAGGGCAGACTGGACACTACAGTGAGTCACTATCAGAAAGTCACAAGAAGGTCCGGCCAAACTGGAACTAGCTGGTTAGCATGCTAACTTCAACAAAAGAAAAGAAGTGACAGAAACACGAGTTACCACTGGTGTCTCTTTCCACTTTTGGAGCCAGTTCTTGTTGAGTAAAGAAACTAAATTTGATGTTTAACAATTCTTCTAGACAGGTGGGTAAATAGCTGTTAATGCTAACGTTGCCTATGTGGCAATAGTAAAACTTTCAAATAGCTCCTTTAAGCATATTCACTGTGGAGAACAGTTAGCTGCTAAATCCCTCTCAGCTCCTGTGCTGATTGTTAGCAAAGTCAGCTAAACGACTGTTGAACCTGACCTCTACTACCCATCCAGTGTGAATGACCAATCAGAAGAGATGAGAGAGCTCAGTGGTGTGCTAGGATTTTATTACTGGACTCTAACCAGGACCTTTCTTATTTCTATGACTGTGTGGAAATCTGATGTTTTCATACTACAGATGAACAAAATCATGTGACATGTAAGCTGTTATAGCCTATGCATATGCACTGACCTGTTCTTCTATATTATTATTAACTTCATTTCTTTATTTATTAATTTCTCATAATTATGGGCAATGTGTACTAAATAAAAAACATCAGTAAATGTGTTGAGATTTATAAAAATTAAAAATGTGTATAGATAAGAAAGAATATATCACAAGCACATGACAAACAAAAATCTTCTTTTGATGAAGATGAATAACTGCGGATGATAGGAAACAGCTTAGATTATTTTTATCAAATGAAAAGACTGAGAATTTGAACAGAGGCTGTTGCATTATGGGAACTGCAGGATGCGGTGTTTTTGAATCTTGACCCACATCAGGAACTGAAAGTAAGGCTCTGTCAACCACTTATGAGTCCCCTCACAATATGAAAGTGTAATATGAAATTGCTGGAGTAACCCTTTAAAATGTGATTTCATAGAAACGAATATTTATTAACCTATGCATAATTAGTTAACTTGACTCATTAATACGGGGATGTCTGTGCTCAGGAAGCTCTTAGCTTGAACAGATTCTCATCTCATCAGATTCAATAATATGCAGGTATTATTATCTCCTAGATTTCAGTGGACTGTTAACTGCATAATAAAAAAGCTTCTTTAGCCTGCTATATATAAAAAGAATTTGTTTTTTTCTGTTACAGAAATTGTTAAAATGTTGATTGATTTGATCTCCCTGCAGCTGCAACCCAACAATTTCAGAATCAGCCATGAAAAAATCCATATTGATTGTAGCCTCCCTCTCAGACTTTCATCTGCAAAATTAGTTCAGTAGCTGGTGGATTCACAGTATTTTACACTCTGTTCTTTGTTTGGATTTTAATATGAGAAAAGAAAAGCCAAAGTGAAGTGAAATGAGGTGAAGTGAAAGGAAATGAAATATATCTGCTGATTAAACCTCGCTCTGCTCCATCCTGTGTGTGTGTGTGTGTGTGTGAGAGAGTATCCTCTCACAGATATGTACAGTATATTATCTGCATGGGAAAATGAAAGGTGCTGTCACATAGTAGGGTTATGTCATGACAGCACAGTATGTCTTTGTTTGACAGAGAGGGACAAGGCACAGGGCTGAGTGAAGGGGTGGAGCAGGGTGAGAGAGAGTGAGACAAGGAGAGGGTGAGTGAGAGACAAAGAGAGTGAGAAGAAAGAGACAGAGAAACATGGCTGTCAGCATGTTTCCTGCTATACTGGAGATTAGACATCTTTCAGCACGTCAGCACACTTACACTTAGACTAACAAGTCTGTCTGTCTCTCTCTCTCTCTCACACACACACACAAAATGTCCTCAAATATCTCCTTGACACTGGGGCTCATCGACAGCAGGAGCAGCTGATAAGGAGGTAGAGTCGGAGATGAACAATGCTACATATCTCTGCCAGCACACATAAACACACACACACACACACACACACACACACACACACACACACACACACACGCACACAGAGAGAAAGAGAGAGAGTACATGAGACGAACGACATGTACAGCATACACACACATATAGATCAATGTGTAACCTAACTGTGGGTCAACTGAGATGCTGTAAAGGTCACAGGATCATAAAAGGTCATGAGTATTTGTAGCTCATTTCATAATAATCCACCCAAATGTGAAAACACAAATGTGAACATCATCAGGCGAAAGAGGAAAACTCAAGGGAATTCATCATCTTGGGACTATGAATGTTTGAGGTGGCTGTGCTGCTAAAATGGCTAAAAATCCTGTCAGTTTGTTTCCACTGTTATGTAGGCTGTATGACAAATGGTGCAGTAGTAGACCACACACAACGAAAACTGACAAACTCATCATGTGCAATAATTAACATACACCAGCTGTGCAATATTCCTTAGCTGCTGCCATTTTTGCTATACTTAGATATCTAATTGTACAGATATTAACTATTTGTCCACTGCTGTAACACTGGGACTAATAAAGTCTTATCTTATCTTATATGATGTGTATATTGAGTGATTTACAAATACGCCAAAGCCTGCTGTTTTTATGTCTGCTTGATTACATTAAAGGAAACGTCTGATTGTGGTGCTCCTAAAGTCACTGTTCTCCAAAGCTGACGGCGGAGGAAACTTCACTGCTGTAAGGAGTGAACAGACCTGGGTAAAAAAGAGAAGTGTCCACAGATGAGAGATCCCAGCTGTGTAACTACAAAAAGTGAACTGATTGACACTGCTGTGCTGGAGACCGAAAAGTTGGATCTCTATACGATAGGCAAGAGAAATTACTACCTAACCCCAGCAATCAAAGCCTCTCAGGACATCTTTTTTATCATTTGTTAAGTAGAATAATGTTTTATGTAAAATAATATGCAAGTTTTATATGTTATCATTGCAAATGAAAAGGCAGCTAATGTGGTTGGCCAGTAAGTTTCCTACAGAAGTAGTTCCTGATGACGTCAGCTTCAATAGCTAATCCAGGCTGCTAATTCCTGTGTTCTCTTTCAGTCAGGCTAAGTGTTTGTATGTACAGTGAATAGCATGACTGGACACAACCATGAGAATCACATCCAAGCTGAAAAATATTGGATCTTTTCTTTAAATACTACATGTTATAGACAAGCATAAGAGTTAAAAACTAGAAGTTTAAAGCTTGCCCATCATTAGTAGTAATAAACCACCGGTATCATCAGCAAGGCTGATGATATTAACCAAGAAAAAATTTGCATGAGTTGGTAATTTATCTTAATCCAGAGCGACCGCATCAAGGCTGAAGCACATTCATGGTGTCCTCCTGACCCTGACTACTGAACAGATTTTAATATCAAATCCACACCTGCTTTAATTAGTTCAACTCTGCTTGCTACAGTTTGATTCAGAAATGATGTTACCCAATCATAATACAGTAAATTGCATTTTAGATCAGAGTAGGAGCTTTGATGTAGGAGCAGTCATCTAGCTCAGCAGCAGTGATGGTACATCTCTCAGTTTTGCTCACACCTGCCGGTCACATGACCAGGACAGTAAAGGTGTAGGGTCCGTACTAACTATACCTAACTGTACGTGAGTGTGTGTGTGTGTGTGAGTCTGAACTACTGCTGACAGGTGGTGCAGACTGAAGTGAAACTGCAGGTAGTTTCAAATTAATGTTCTTATGCAACTGCCATTTTGGATTTTTGACAACATATGGAAAATGTAAATAGAAGAAGAAGCAGAGGGTAATTTGTTTAAATTATTTTTTTCAATTACTAAAATTTGAAACTATGAAAAGAAGTTTTACCTAATTTTGAAACTTTGCAGGAGACACTTAATTATATTTACTACTTATATATTATATTTTCTACCTATATTTTGGAAACACCCTGGTCCAATTTGTCAAGTCAAATAATTTCAACATATTGTTTTTTTAAAGAATGTGAAGAATATGAAAAATATTTTTAAAGTATTAAAAAGATAAATTGTACTACTATTATAAATAATATTTCTGTGTGACAAAAACATTTCCATTAAATTAAGTAGCTGAATTGTGCACATCAACTTTGTATTTTGATTGATTTTGGGTATTTACATCCCTTGTCTTTGTATTCATTTAATTTAACTTCAAACAATCAAAAAGTCTGTTGAAAGGACACATTAGACTTCGCTTTATTGATTTCCTGTGACGTCAGTCAAGGCTGAGGCTGAATCAGTTTATCTTTACATTAGGTGCTGCAGCACATGAGACATCGCAGCTGGTTCTGGCTCTGAAGTGATTGTGGATCAAACAGTGAAGACAGTGTAGCAGTGCACGAGTCTGGAGGTAATTAGATTTTCATCGATTGTGAATAATCATAAGCTGATTGCGTTTGATGCCTTCACAATAAAAATGCAATATTTCTTTTCAACATTGATTTTTCTCTAACACTGGAGCAAACTTATTACAGCACAACACTGTTCCTCAGCTCAGACTGGACACATTAACACTGCAGCAACCTGAGACAAATGACTTCCTGTCTGACTGACCACAAGAGGAGAGATTAACAGCACGCACACACACACACACACACACACACACACACACACACACACACACACACGTGTTAACAGACTGTTGTACAGAGACAGTATATGATTTTGATTATGATTAATGATTGTGATTCCTGTTTCAGTGATGATGTCATAAACTCAAACAACAGGAAGAAAGCGATATAACATAACATTACTGACTTGAGACGCTGGTGCCAGATTCAATGTGCATTTTGTGACTGCAGGGGGTGTATTAAGATTAATTCACTCATAAACTCAGATAAAAAAGGGGAATCTGAATATATACCAGTCTGTCAGCGGTCACCTCGCAGCAGAAAGGTTGTGTTTTAAAGGTCCATATTTTCCTCTTCTCCTGTCCTGTATTTGAAGTGTTGATTCATAAAAAGATATATATATATATCTACATACATATATATATTTTTGTGGTTTTAAGAACCAAAAACAATCTCAATGTAGTTTTACATCTCCTCTCTCAGGCTTCTAACTGGAGCTCTAGTAACAACAGGTCAGTGAGCCAATCAGAAGAGAGGAGGCTCTGACCCTCTCTTCTGATTGGCTCACTGTTTTCTGATTGATCCAATAAAAATATAGCAGATTTCAGGTAAACAGTCAGAGAAACCAAATCCTGCAAGGTTGGATGATGGGTGGGATGGGTTGGTCTTGGGGCGTGGCTGAAAGCAGTGACTGCTTTGTTGTGACATCACAAAGTTCCAGAAGTCCTGGCGGCTGGTTTTAAGGCTCAGTTTCTGAATACAGGCTGTGTGCATTTCTCTGTGGACTGAGGCTTTGATACTTTCACAGTATTAATATAGAATCTAGACCTGCTGTATAATCAAACAACACATGGACATCTACCTTTAGACTATATGGGACCTTCAAAACCCACCATCCTTTCAGTGTGGAGTTTACATGGCCTCCCTGTGCTTGCATGGGAGTGTTTTGGTCCAAACACATGCAGGTTAGGTGAACTGGAAATCCTTTGATAGATGTAATTTTGTGATGCTATAATATAAATAAAAGAAACAACAAGAGATCACACAACACATCAGTTTTATCCTCCGTCCACTGGCTCCCAATCAAATTCCTTATCCATTTTAAAATGGTGCTCACCTTTAGAGCCTTGCATGGCCAAACACCCCAATACATTGCTGACATCCTCCTCCCTTACACAGCAAATCGGGCTCTCAGGTCTACTGAGCAAAAATTACTGGCCATCCCTCAAACTTGCTATAAGACCCGAGGCAACCATGCTTTTTAAAGCCGTGGCACCGAAATTATGGAACGTTCTCCCCCTATCCCTGCGATCCATAGACTCCTGTGATGCCTTCTATTTTATTGCTCTTTATTCATTTTATTGCTTTTATTGTTGTACTTCTTGAACCTTTGCATGTTTTATTATGATAGGCACTTTGTAATTTCTTATCTGTGAAAGGTGCTGTATAAATACATTTTTACTTACTTACTGTAATATATTAGAGCTAAAACGATTGGCCATACTTTGTCTAAGACAAAATAAAATAAATATTTTTAGGTTTTGGACTGGGAAAATAATACAATTTAATGACATCACCTTCAGAAAACAACCAGCAGATTAATCCATACTGAAAATAATTGTTACAAAATATACATAGATGTTAATGCTGGAGTATAAACCTGTGTGTGGTTACATTTTACTCCCAGCTCTCAGTGGAGAGTGCTGTCCATAGCCTACATTTCTGCTCCCTGTAGAGTATCTGAACACACACACACACACACACACACACACACACACACACACACACCACACACCACAACACCACACAACACACCACACACTACCCCACACACACCACACACACACACACACACACACACACACACACACACACAAACCAGTATCCACACCACTGTGAGCCACAGTATTCCCTCACTGCTTCACAGGCCATGGAAATACTCTGAATGTACTAACCATGACCCAGAAACACACACAATTACTCCTGTACTCCTACTTTCTCTCTAAAACACACACACACACACACACACACACACACACACACACACACACACACACACACACACACACACACACACACACACACACACACAGCATGGATATGCATGAATATAGCACAGCCCTGACATGCATGCAATACACTCCATCACATACCCACAACCACGGGACATCAGTAACTGCTCAATCCAGTCAAACCTGAATTAAGTAATTCACTTCTAAAAATGTATCTCAGCTAAGAGCAGTAATTTCATGTATCTATCCATTCTGAATTTGAATGTTATGCAAGTTGTCTTTTTCATGATGTTAGGACATCTTTTTCTGGAGCAGTGAGCATTTAAAAAAAGCTAAATTTGGCTTTATCTGCCAGCAGCAAGAGCTTTACTTACTACACTGAGTGATGTAATGTTTTTTGCTTTTTTGTCAGAAGCAGAAGACGAAGAAGAGTACTCGACAAAAATTATTACAGATATGTTAAAAACCTGTGTAATGTAGCCGAGGTTAAAGTTACATTCTCACTCTTATGGATGATGTCATAGTTTTTAAGATTAGTAGTCGTCGCGTTCACGCGTCTGTGCATGAGTGAGAAATTCCCCGTCCTGATGCACAGAGCAAAACTAAAGCATCTGTGAACAACATGAATGTTTATGAGAAGCTTCCCTTGAGGATTCAGCTCCTGCACCACAGAGGTGGAGCGACTCGCCCTCTCTGTTGTCGCACATCATGCATTCATAACGCAGCGCTGACACACACACAAACAAGGCAGCACTTCTCCTTTGGGCCTTCAGTACCTATACACCAGTGTACATAAAGCGCCATCAATGTCACTGGACTGCACTCGCGTTTTTTTTTTTCCTCCTTTATTTCCCTCTTTGTTACTGAAGGTGAACTTGTAGGGCACAAAACTGAATCCAGTGGTTCTTAAAGATAAAAACACGAGCTACTGCTGAAAGACAAGAACCTTCATGAATTTTGAAATGAATAGTGATGTGCACATTAGTTTGTATGTGACTGAGACTGACAGACACACTATCCTTGTGTTAAATTGTTACAAAGATCTACTGCATCTCAAACTCAACAAATAAATCTGAAAATCTAAACTCAATGCTTTAAAATTCTGGCACCAAAGACATGATTATTACAACAAAAGACACTGAAGCTCATGGAAAATACTTTTTTACACCATTCTTAAGTGAACCAACTGTTCTCCTAGGCCTAATCCCAATGGACCAACCCTCATGCACTTAGACTTTGAGGCATGTTCCCAATGAGTGCACGACGACTCTCTGGCAGATATTTTGGGCCCTTTATGCACAGTTACTGTAAGTCTGCATTTCTGCACACGTTGCCGGAGGGAATTGCCTATAGTTTATAGCGCTATGACATTAAACACAGGGTTGCCATGGTTACCAGGGGATGCCCAGAAGCACAAAAAAAATGGCATACAACCACCATAAAATAGAAAAAAAAAGAAGAAGGTAGAAGAAGAAAGGTTAAAAAACGTTTACGTTACAAGAAAAAATAAGTTTAGCTATAAGTATGAACACAGAGCTCAGCGGTGATTCAGAGCCAGAACTGTGTGTAGTCATTTGTTGTCTATTGACAATGATAAATCTGCTTTTCATCAGATCTGATCCAACATTACTCTTGCTTACAAACAGGAAGCAAAGGGAGGAAATAAAAAATGTCAAATCAAAAGCCTCAAACCCGGAAACTGTACGCAACGCAAGTGATGTCCCTTTCCATTTCCTCTTTATACCATTCTGAGCCGCTGCGGCCGCTGCGGCCGCCTCACACTCAATCACTTATCAGGTGATGGCAGTTAATCATGTGAGGGTTCAGGGCTTTAGGGGGGACATAAGGATCGGACATTTCTGTCTAATATACACCACACCCTGACACGACCATCATCTGCGACTGCTCATTGTGTTTTGGCTCATCAGTTACTTGTTTGCCACATTACGTGTAATCCATCCAGTACCTTTGTGTTGTTGAGTCTCTCTCCTTTATCAACATCCCTCTCTTTCTTCTTCTCCTCCTTCTTCTTTTCACGCTCCTTCTGAGGAGAAAAAAAAAGAGACAGTGTCAGACAGTGGCAGGTTTGCTACGGTTTATACAGCATGTAGTATTCATATCATACCATGTAAGGTCAATGTGGCGCTACGTGTCCTGTACATGTTCAAACACATTCAATGATCAACCTCAATACTCTATTGGCAGAGTAAAGAGCTTACAAGACGTCTTTTTAATCAATCGAGACGAGTGTGGCATTAACAATAATAATTAATATTCATACACACTTTGACTGAATCTGTATATAATATGTATTAATTAATGATGTTCAGTATAGCTGCAGGTATAGATACATAAAAAGATTCTGCGGCAAAAAGCATATCACATCAATAACTGACATGTCCCTGCCCTGCCATGCTATAATTAGCAATAAACACTAATCAGGCATACTGAAAGAAGGCACTTTTCTTCATTAAATCACCATTTGACATCCATTATAATATTCTGTAGGAGGACACATGAAGCCTAATGGTAAAGATTTGCTATACCTCATAGCAGGTTGAAAACAATTAGATCTCTCCTTCCTTAATGTGATTTTAATGCACTCACAATGCAGATTTAATGTGCAGACATTATTAGCGTTCGGAGAGTTGATGTAGTGTTTTCAGGTTAATGTTTCTGTCTTGCTTTGTTATATGTAAATGAGCCAGTGCTGATGCCAGCCACCGACATGCTTTAGTTAATGACTGTCAGGAAACCAAAGAGAAGAGCTTTAGCTTAGCGAGTGAAGCCTCCAGTCGAGCCATTATTGTAACAATAACAGTCTGTTTACTTCATTGGATGTTTGTGTTTTTATAGTTATTTATGCTGAGATTTTTTTTTGTGTCTTGAGAACATAATAAACAGGAGTGAATAACATCAATATTTAGAGACATGCAAATCAGATTTAACACTGAGAGCGTCTAAAATTATTCAGCAGTCACTGCTTTTTGAATATTTATATATATATATATATATATATATATATAGAAAAATATATGTAGAAAAAACCAAACACAGCACATTATAAACTCTGTCACCCACAGAGAGCCAGGGTCAGATGTCATGATGGCTCCACCCAGGGAGAAAGATATGTTTATTTTTGCTTGAATTTTAATTTCTGAAGATT